>NC_030858.1:7834110-7905752 GCF_000208745.1 Theobroma cacao
TTTCTATTTTAATGATTTTTTTATATTTTTAATTTATATTACCATGTTATTATACTATGTTCTCATTATTTTACTAACATAAGGCTACATTAAGAAAATCATCATAACTACCACAAACTAAAGCCCAAGATTTAAAACTTACCCAAGATTCAAGCCCAACTCAGCCCAGTACGCATCAGTCTGGCAGAAAGCCCGTGAGCATGCCCCAAGTATTCAGCCTTCCTGAGCCAAACGCAGTCGTTTTGAATGCCCTTGAGCTGCCCAACCGTATTCCCCAAAACGACACCGTTTAGCTTTAAGCTCTAACTATAAAACCCCTTCTTCTTTCTTTTCTTCCCATTTCTTCCCTTCACTTTCTCTTTCTACCCACAAACTCTCTAACTACTCTCTACAAGCCGCCGGCCAACCCAACGGTCAGCTCTCTCCCGAATCGGCAACGTCTTTCTTGCACCGGTCGGCTGTCTCTTCCCTCGGACAACTCGAACCCTTTCTCTTTTCACTCTCCTTCCCTTCACCAACCACCCGAAAACTCTTTTTTCCTGCCGGCGCCACTCGCATCACCAGATCAGACCCCCTTAGCACCGCTCCATCCGATTTCCAGATCTCCTATCACCGATGGTCAAGATCTCTCTCACTCTTCTTTCACCGGTGGTTGGTAAACCCAAAAGCCCCAGCTCCCACTAAATCGAATCTCTCTCTCTTTCCTTTTTTCGGCGTCGGCCTCTCACCCTCTCTCTCTCCTCCCGTCGGCCACCGAAGCCCTTTTTTACTTTCGTCACCAGAATATGGCTTTCCTCCCCCCGTCGGCACTGCTCGAACCAAACTCTCTCTTCTCTCTGCTTTTTCTTTTCACCGGCGACGAGCCTAAAACCCCAGGCTTCCTATCCTTTTTTGTGCATATGTGTGGTATTTTTCGCTGTGTTGATTCTGGCTGCTAGGCAAACTTAGGGTGCCTTTTTTGATTTGATTGATTTTTTCGTTTTTCTCGCTATTTTTTTGGTTGCTCTCGATTGCTTAGAAAGCTTGTAGGTTCCTCTCCTCCCCGGATGCTACAGTGCCCCATCCTCTTTATACCCGATTCCTGGGCTCTAGAGGGGGCACGCTCCATTGCTTTGTCCCTGGACACCAGGGGGCAAGTTCCACTACCCTGCCAGACGCGAATTTTTCGCGTCTGGCAGGTGAGAGAGGTGCTTGGCAGGGTGCGTCCGCACCCTGCCAGTCGTACTTCTCTCCTTTCTTTTTTCATTCTTTTTTAAATTTTATTATATATTTTTTGATTCATTTTTTTTGTTTATAATTTAGTGTCTACAATAACAATAGATAAAAAAAAAGAGGATAAAATAATAAATAAAAAAATAATTCAAATATACAATAAAATAATAAATTTATAAAAAATGCAATATAAATAACAATTAAATAATAAAAAATGATAAAAAAATATATNGCAATAAATTGGTCATACGAAATATAAATACAAATATGGCATAGATGACATATATTTAATCGTCTAAAGATAAGAACGAAAATTGTGAAAATGGTAATACTCATGACAATAAATAAATAGATAAATAACTAAAATAGTCAATGATGAAAAATTCAAAACAATAAATAGGTGTAAAACATAAAATTTAAATATCTAGTGGTATAAAATATATTTAAATAAATTAATAAGTGTTATGTAAAGGGAATAAGATAGATAATAAAAAGAGAAAAATAGAATTAAAATATATATAATTATGAAATAAAATATCTTGCTATAGATTTTGAGTGAAAAGATTATTTACATAATAAAAATGTTCACTTAAATAACATAGAAACATAGATAATTCATAACATGCATAACTATAAAGGGAGATATAGAAAAAGAGAGTCCATAAGAAATAGCAAGGAAGACATAGGAGAACTTAGAAATAAAAAAAACTAATAATAAACTTCACAAGCATAGCATCTATTTCTATCACATCATGCATGTCATGGCATATAGATATTCTTGTTCATGAGTATAAGTCCCGATGATAGAATTTTCTGAAAATCTTGCGAAGGCGAGAGTTTCTCTCGGAAAGTTTCCTAGGTGAAAGGATATCCCCTAGTCCCATCAGTACGATGGGAGGGCTCGAGAAACATTTTTAATAAAAAGGCTTTTGCTCGTAATAGATTTAAAAAGGCTTTTGCTCGTAATAAGTTTACATTCATGAAAATATTTTTTCTAAAAAATTTACGATAACCCCGATGTTGGGATTTATTCGTCGAATTTGTGAAGGCAAATTTCTCGGATAATTCCCTAGGGGAGAGAATACCCCGAGTCCCACCAGTATGATGGGCGGATTCAAAAAAATATCCTCGATAAAAAGTTATTCGTCCGGCATTTTTTTCACCCCATACATCTTGTCTCGCATTTGCATCCCATTTTAGGTCAAATAGGAGATAAAAATAAGTGAATAATAACTAAGAAAATTAGCTAATTTAAAAATTAAAGCCTAATAGGATAATCTAAGAATGGTACCGTTCATGGAACGGGAATCCCGAGGGTGCTAATCTTTCCCCGGGCGTAACCGTACTCCTGAACTTAGATCTAGAAAAATGTAGATCAGTTTAAGGTTCTTTTCGGTGGACTTAAAATTAATTTAAGTTTTCATCGATTAGAATCGGGTCAATAGGTGGCCAATCGCACCTAGTAAAAAAAAAGATTGGTGGCGACTCCTAGTTTAATTTTTTTAGTGAGTTTTTCACGTTCGCGTCTGGCGGTCGGATTCTCGGACCCGCACGTTATGACACATACCATTAGGCGTAGCTTTCCAAATCACCTTGTAAACTTTCATTTAAAGTATGCTATCAAAGATAGCACCAAAATCCCGCCCATTGTTGAAATTTTCAACTAAATAATTAACATCCTAGCTCAATCTTCCATTACCAAACTCTATTGGGCTAAACACAATAATAACATAATTTGCCATCCTTCTCGACTCCTAAGGCAAAAATTCTTGGAAACTCCCTTTTGAGAATCAAACAATCCACCCATTCATCATGCCATAAAGAGATTGATTTTCTTCACTTACAATAATGCTAATGTTAACTAAAACCTACAAAAAAAATTTTGTTAGTAGGCATAAATGGAGATACAATATTTTTCCAAAGGTTTGAGCATTTATTAGTGACACCTACTTTAAGTAACAAAGCACATGGATCATAGCCATTCTTTGTTATCAAGATTTCTCTCTATAAACTATCTTGTTCATTACCAAACCGCCACAACCATTTAGTAAGTAAGGCCTTATTTCATATTTCTAGATCAATTAACCCAAAACCACCTAATTCTCTATAATTGCAAACTCTGTCACATTGAACAAAGTGAACACCACCATTTGTCTATTTTCAGGCAAGTGGAATTTTCTTTGAATCTTATCCAATTCGTGCTTAATCCTTGAGGCATTTTGAATAATGACATGAAGAAAATAGATAAATTGCTCAACACCGATTTCAACAAAGTAACACGACCTCCAAGTAATAGTAGTTTAGAGTTCCATCCCGCCAATTTCGTCTTGAAACGCTCCACTAATGGTTAATAAATTTTCAATGAAGCTTGGCTAGCGCCCAAGGGCAAACTCAAATACATAGATGGTAAAACATTCTCTTTACAAAGAATTTGGGCAACCCATTCACCCAAGTCCATAGAATTGACCCCCACTTCTATTAAATTTCTTTTCTAAAAATTAATCTTCAACCATGACACAATCTGAAAGCATTAGAGAACTCGTTTCAAATTAAGCAAAATTCACTATAAATCCTTTTATTTTGATAATAAATTCAAACATGAAGAATGGGTGAATAACCTTACAAATTCTTTCGATTTGGATTAATTTTTTATGGAGGAAAGAAACACCACAATAAAACAGCAATGGCTGCGGCAACTATCGGCAGAGCTAGCAGAGTCGATTGACAACCAAAAAAAACCCTAAATTCTTTTTTGAGTTGAAGAAGACAATCCAAGAGATTGGATTTTATAGATTGTATAAAAAATTTTGTGTAACAACGTTAGTATTTTCTTTTATTTACTTAAAACAAATGTAGTGAGGCAAATAAAAGTGGCTCTCACTATATCCTTAGAAATTCACTCTCGTTTAGTAGAAAGGGCCAAACCAGATGCTCACTAATTTATTGAAGAACTATTTTCTCTATTTATACTTTTATATTTAGTTATTTTTCTTTACAGTTAATTACATTTTCAAGTTTTATGTAATGAAAAAATTTACTAAACCCTGCATTGTGAGGACTGTCATGGCCCTCACAAAATCCACAATGTCATTGAGTGTAATAAATCCAATTTAGTAAGAGACAATTTGACTCCCCTCAAAATAAGAAATGAAAGTAGTAAAAGTCATTTAACTAAGACCTTAAAGATGCATTCATCTCTTCAACTAAAGGGACAATTAACATGACCATTTTGAGAGTGTCAAATTTGAGCCCACAGTAAAAACTACTTCCTACGAAAGCTATTTAGTGGTCTTCAGTAGAAAAGGACTTATAGTGAGGGTCAGCACGCAGCCCTCGCGAAAGTCCTCATTATAACACACTTTTCTTGTAGTGAAAATTATTACGGTTTCTCTGTTTTTCTGACATATATAAGAAAATGATGTATTCTACACTTTACACATTTTCAGTTTGTAGCTCCTATTAATCAAGAATTTATATTCCTTTCAATTCCAATAACGCTTTGGATTCTAACCATTCTAATTGAATCAAATCAACAAGTTTATTGGTCTTACCCTATCAGCTGCTAAAGATTGTGTTGAAGTCTTTTGCTGCCAAAGTATATCAGATTGCTTGAAAACCACAAAACGAGCTGCTTTGGGGTTTATCTCAATCTCGTTTCTCGTCGTATCTGGTTTTGATTTTTCTTAGTGAAAATATATGGGATTACAATTTGAAGAAAGGCAACAAAGAAAGAAAAAAGGAATTACAGCCGTGGCTGGGCTTTCGAAAGGGAGAGCCTAGTGGCTCGAATTTATTTCTATCTAATTACGTCTCATCCTAAATTACCACTGGAGCTAAACTTAATTGACTTCATTCCTTCAAGACCTGGGACTCAATCAGTTTTAATTTCCTGGGTTTATACCCTTAAGACATCAATATAAGATTTCCCACGAAGCTCACGAGAAAATAGTCCCCTGAAGTAGTCAACAACACCTATTCTCCGGAACAACGCTGGAGTTTGTGGTGTGATAAGGCTTGGTGCTGGACCCATATCTCCTTCCAGTTTGGGGCTGTAAAACGTAGCGATGGACATCCTTTCTTTCCTTGAGTTCACTGTGGCACGATGCTCAATGCTACGGTAAATCCCATTGGAAACAATCTGCAAAACAGAAATGGGATCCAACCACAAAAGTTTGGGTGCAATCTGTTCAGGGTTCAAAGTTTTGCGTCTAAGTTGTGTTCTAGAATTTGGTATTCTTTTATGGAGACCAAAAATTGTTAAAAGCAAAATGCATATACTCTTTGCTCAAGATGATAAAATAAATAAATATAATATATTTTATGGAAAATATAATATATAATTTTAAAAATAATTGTTATGTGTGATAGTAGATTAAATCATTTGTTTAATTCATTACTTAAAAAATATATAAAGATTATAATTTTTAATTATTCTTTGCTTTTATATTTAAATATGCTTTTTATATTTTTCTTTCAAAAATAAAAACGAGTAAAAAATGAATACTACCCATTGTACAAGTTTCTCATGCCCGAACCTGGTTATTATACCATGGAAAATCTCCTGCTAAACAAGCTGGACGTTTAGAATGACACACTAGTTGTCGAGACCAATAAAGTCACTTTTCAAAAAAAAAATTTGAAAGCGAAGAGGAAGAACTTACCATTTGTCCTAGTTTTGGGTTCAACTCTGGATAATTTCAATAGCTCAAATAAATAAATTATGATGTTTAAATTATTTTTTGTATGCTATCTTCCACATACGAGAATTTGAGTTTATAGACTTTAGCTTATAATTACCTCTAGAATGTCTCCAATATTGATCACAAAAGCATTTGGGAGAGGTTTGATAGGAATCCAAGCCCCATCTTTTCTTATTTGGAGGCCTTCCATCTCATTGATTTGAAGTAGAATGGTTAGGCCAACAGCATCAGAATGAGAGTTGATGCCAATTGCATGCTCTGGCTGTGGACATGGAGGATAATAGTTCATCCTCATCCCTTGATGCCCTTCGTCAAACAGAATTCTCATGTCATTAGGGTCCATCTTTAGAGCCTTTGCCATAAGGTCAAGCATGTTGATGGCAAGATTTTTCAATTCTGTTGAATAAGTTTCCAAGGCTTCCCTGCAATCAAGTATTAGAAAGAGATACCTTATCATGATCAAAGAAAATCCAAGGCTTTATATCAAGTCTTAGCTACGGATTAAAAGAAAGTTTATTTTATATTGCTTTACTTTATAACTTATAATTGAGTATTTAACTTAAAATCAATTAACAATAAAAGAAAAAGGTCTAAATTGAATATAAAATCACAAAAAAAATACAAGATTTAACTTATTTGAGATAATTACCTAATCTGTGAGTTATAGCAACCCAAAATCTGAGATATTTTGTACATGGAGAGAGCCTACTCTCCTTTAAGATATATAAACACAACTTTTCAAAAAAAAAAAAGGACTTATTTGAGATAACACCACTTAATACTCCCCCTAAGGTCCACTACTAACAAGTGAGACAAATAGATCTACTACGTGGACAAACTCATAAGAGGCAATAAGCAATACAAACATAATGAATATGGACTCTAACATCATATTAAATATTCAATTCAAAATTAATTGACAATAGATAAAGAGGCTTCACTTAAATATATAAGATCACAAAAAATTCAAAATTTAACCGATATAAAATAATATCACTCAACGGTAACAACTTTTTTTTATTCGAGATAACAACTTTTAAATGGAAATATTCAAATTCTTAAATTATCAACTAGCCCCAATTGTACGTGTCTTTTATTGTTCCATTACGAAGGTACAAACTATTAATATGTCCTAGAAGTACCTTTTACCAAACAATTATTGAGAGAGAGAGAACCTGAGTGGGAGAGGGGGCTTAGGGAATAAATGTGGCTTTCTCAAATGTGTTGGGAGGGTGATCATATAAAACATGTCTCCCCAATTAAGCTTTTGCTCCTCTGAGACAACAAATGCCTGCCCGAATCCCTCAATATCCTCCGGTGTTTGCCAAAATTTCATCTTCTCTTCCATTGTTAGATTGAAGAACCCTTCAATCTCCAGCTTCACTTTTTCCACCAGTGCAGTGCTCACTCCATGATTGATTAACTGCAACAAGTTTCCATCTATATTTGTTCAAACACAAAATTTCACAACGTTCAATCAAATCTCAGTTTGAGACATCCCTCGTAATGAAGGAATTTTAATATATCGTTGAGGTATTTTTATTAATCAACTTTATTATTATCATCAATTTGTGCGATCTTGATGAAGATATAAAAATTTAAATGAAAAACATAATTATATATATAAAGATTCATCTCATATCAAACAAGAGTATGATTAATAAAATTTAATTTAAGAGTTAACGTGCAGTTATATTTGGAATCGAGACATTGCAAATTAACTGCTATCTATAATGGAATTGTATCATTTACAGATAGGGCCTGAACATAAATATTCAAGCCGCTAGATAAAGGGGAATATTTAACTAAATTAGTACCTGGAAGAAACCCCAATGTTTGCATGCATGGTGCAATTGCTCCAGCTCCGTATCCTTGAGATCCTTGGAATAATGTAGTTTTTGCATGTCAATGACAGGCACTTGGGCCAAACAAGAACTACTGTTGGATATGAAGGAAGGGTCTTCATCAGTGCGCACGTATTGAGGTGGAACTTTCACTAGTGGCTCCTTTGAAAGCTGTTGGACACAAGGCACCAAGAGAGAACCACCAAGCTTTGTTAACTGTGGTTCCATAGCTTAGAAAGTAGACACTCCTCTTTAGTTGGTTTCTCACAAATTTGAAGATGAACAAATTCTTTATGTGAATGCGTGTGCCTGAGCCTACATATATATTCAAGAGCATGACATTTTTTACGCTACTTTTAGCTTTCACATTTTGTTCATGGTCCGCCAAAAGCTTTTAAGCTTGACTACGCATTGATGTGTTTTTAACTTTTTGCCACCATATATAAAAGCTAAAAAGTTGTTTTTTGTGATTATGATGAATCAGCATTTGCGTCTGGCTGCTCGCCAAAAAGTATACAGAGTATGTGGCAAAATGAAACACGCAGCAAAAAATAGAGAGAGACAATATAGCTATCCTAGCTAAAGAGCTCTGACTTGGTCAAAAACAAATTTGTTTACGCCACTGTCCCATCATTTGCAATTTACCTCACAAAAATTCCTGTTCAATCGATTCCTTGAAGGTTTTATTTGTTGGAACCTCTTTTATAATGGCTGGAAATCATGCAAAAATACAAACGGAACACTTCTGTCGGTAAATGATTGGGAAAGATCTTTTATCCACAAAAATTATCCTTCGGTAAAATTTTTCATGATTTTAATTTAAAGACCGTCAACTTTCCAACCAATTGGTATCTATTCTGTGAAAATTTGGTCGTAAAGTTGTAGTAAAAGGCTAAATAGAAAGTCTGTACCTTGACGGATGTTTTCTAAAAGATTTCATTCGCTTAGGAAAAAAGAAGATTTTTTATTGTGTTCTTATTATTATTATAGTAAAAAATAATGGTCTATAAACTATCCTTCTTTGCAAATTTTTTAGAATCAGAAATTATGTAAAAACGTAAATATTCATTTTGGTAGGAACAAATAAATTAAGAAAAAATTCTTCTTATTTTTTAAATAAGATTACACAATTTTAAAATGATTTTTTAAAAAAACATAATCCTCTAATGAAGTTTCACAAGTAAAAAAAAAAAACTCCATCAATAAAGTTGCACAACTTTAAAAACCTAGATGCTCCCCTAATGAGGTTTGATGACTTTGAATGAAAATTAAAAAAAAAAATACTCCTCAATAATCACAACTTTAAACGAATTAAAAATATATATATACTTCTTCTAGTGTCTTCATGACTTTGTAATAATTTAAAAAAAAAACACTCCTTTAAAGAAATTTCGCAGATTTAAAAGAATTAAACCTACAACTCTATTTACAAGCTCACTAACTTGCCCACCAATAATCTCTTTCCTCTTAAAATTCTTGCCCAAAATATCTTCTTTTCTTGTCTATCAAATAAACTTGAATATCAAGCAATATCTTCCAATAAATCAAAAAGTTTATCCAAATCTTTTGAGATTTGAATAGTAATTTCTAATAAATATAAAATAGAAGGATATGAACTTGTGATATGTAAGAAGACATATTCATGATTAGACTTTGAAATTTAATTTTGGATTCCAATTTAAATTTTGAAATGAGCATGATATAATTAAGGCATAATGTACAAAAAGCTACTAAATTATTCAAAAAAATTTAAATAAGTTTTCATACTTTTATTGTGTTCAATTAAGTTTTTATATATTTAGTTTAAGTCAAATAAATTCTTATATTTTTTATTTTAAATCAAATAAATTCTTATAATTAATAAATAATTTTATCAAAATATCGTATAACGTTAATGTGATATATTAAAATATTATAATTGATTACAATATGACATGTTGATATATTATAATTGATGATGACATGATAGATTGATTTAAAATAATAATACGATCATATAATATTTTTTATAATTCACGTCAATGTCATATCAATGTTATGTAAATATAAAATAACAAGTAATATTTTATTAATGATAATTAATTAATCATTAATTATAAAAATTTATTTAATTTAAAATAAAAATATGAAAATTTAATTAAACGTAATAAAAAATAAAAATTTATTTAAATATTTTTAAATAATTTAAAATTTTATTTAAATATTATAACTTAATTAATTATGGAATCCAAAGAGTGTAAATATTTGTCACCTCGAGCATGGTAACCTCAAATGAAGGGAATAAATAATATTAGCTCGTGAACAAGATTGGAGCCGTTTTTCCCAACACATCAAATCATTCACGTTCTAAGATTTAGACATCCATGCGATGTGAGTACAATATAATTCCGTGATTGAGCACTTCTCTGCTCCTTGCTCGTTCTTTTGTCGCGTACGGCGTGCGCAAGCACCACGTGACACATTCACTAGGAGTGTACCATGCGGCAGGGAAGCCCTATTTATTGGTATTTTTGATTGAATGCTAACCCTTGGGTAGGGAAGGCCAATTTTAATTATTAATTAATAAGCACATGTTCATTTGGACCAAATGTTATTTGGAAGACTTGTCAACTTCCATCTATGAGAGTTTTTCATTTTTCACATTGGATTAGATTTTATCTACAATCTAATACTCCTTTCCTCATATTTATTTTTCTTCTTTTTGATATGTTCTAAAATGATTTTTGTTCTATTTTAAAAAAGTCACTTCCCCTTGGCTGAAGTAAGAAAAGCCAGAAATTTGAGAAAAGATCTTAGATAATTACTATATATGAAAGCACCAACTCCAAAAATGTAAATAGTAAAGGACATATAAACCTTTGATAATTTATCCTTAAATTCTTATTAAATTTAATATTTATTACTTTTTTTGTTTCCTTATTAAAATAAACTTTCCTTAATTAATATATAGCTTTGTTATTAAGTTAATTATAGACTACTTTTATTTATCTATTTTCTTATTAAACTTGAACTCTTAAATAAAGTTAAATATTCTTAATAAAATTTAAATTTAGCTATATAAAACTAGAATTTTTAGTCTACTGAACTATTAAAGAGTTTAAATAATTATTAGATTTACATAACTAGTGAAGTTTAATAACTTCTCTGTCCACTAAGGATACATGGTGGCCAACAAATATAAAAGAGAGGTTTTTCCTGATTAAAGAATTTCATCTTTTCACCTGCACGGAACCATTCTAGGAATTTAGGATGTAAACCAGTTTTAGATTTGTGTTTCTTGTTTTCTTGTGTTTTTCTTTCTACCAAATTCATGTATTCATATTATATCTTGATATCTATAATTTACGTTATTTATGATTAGAAGTAACATATAGGAAGACTATAATCTTCATAAAACTGATCAAAACATAAAATCTTTACAAAAACAGCCAAATAAGTTAAATGTAATTTTTTTTTAATTTTGATATTTTGCTAAAAATAATCACTAATCACCAATACTTTCTTCATTGAAACTTCTTTTTAATGAAATGGTAAAAATAACATTAAATAGACAATAAGTAACAATAAATATGTAATTATTTTTGGTATGAAACTTGTAACTCCTAATTACATTTATAAGTGATTTGGATTGATTTTTGGTATGAAAATTTTGACTCATAATTTCATTAATTATGAAATTAGGTTTTTGGGTTTAATATAATTGATTAATTTTTACTTTATTATTATTTTTGATTAACTAATTGTTTTCGTTAATAACTTATGAATGAATTATTTCATAAAAATGGTAAAATTATTTACTTGTATGTATCACTGAGATTTTCAGAAAAAAAAAGTATGTATCACTAATTTATTATTTTCCTATGGTATATTATTGTTAATCCTATGATATTAATTAATGCACATTTTTTTATTAAAAGCTCTCCGATTTGGTAAGTGATATAGGCCCTTCAGGAACAGCCCACCCAAAATTTAATTCTGATGAAGCAGAGGTGGATCTCTCAAGCCCAGGCCCTTTGTTTTTTCCAGCAGAATCAAAGGGGCTTATGTGTGCTAGGGTCCTCTTTGAACCCAGATATTCAACTGGATGTCGATGGTATGGGGTACCTGATGCTGCTATTGATGCTGTTATAGAAGGTGCTATGTCGTTACAGGGTGCTTTCTTCTCAATCTGTGTCTATATGGGGTGCTACTTCGCTGTTCTGTTCTGATCTTTTCATATTCATCAGACTTTGTATCATTTAGATACTTAATAAAATTGCTTCTGATTGAGAGAAAAAAACAACTAGATTAATGCTACTAAAATGCAAAAAAAAAAAATCAAGACAATCAAGTTGATATAGGAAAGAGCTTGAAGAAGGCATCTATGGACAAAAAATAAAAATGAAAAAGAAAAATATTGATTGCATTAGAAATCGATACATTAGAAGACTTTAATATATTTTGTGCAAGATGAAACTCAAGTTGAGCATCTAAATTAAAAACTTATAAGATAAAGTCATAAAAGCATAAAACGAAGAATTTTTGTAAAATTTTTAAGAGACATTCAGTTTAAAAACAGTTGATAAAATGAAAGAGTTTCTTTTATATTTAAAAATCCACGATACACTTTCTGTGGAATATATGATAAATAATATGGAAATTATATGACTTATATCTTTATAATATGAGTTAAATGATGAATTGCTTTTCTTTATTTTTTTTTCATTTGACTTATACTGGATGATTGATTGTTCATCTAATAAAGAAATTAATTTAATCCAATTAAAAGAGATATTCCAATATTAAAAGTACATTTCACTTCACTATCAAATAAATTTTATTTATTTATCAGAGTAAATTTCACTGCCGCTTATTAAATAAACTTATACCCTTCAGCTCATCCGAAACCAGTTAATAAGCATGCATGAGCAGGGAACATAATTTATAATAATTACGATTGCATTTAAACCGCTTTGGTGGACTCAGTAAAGATTGCAACTTGGAATTAGAAGAAGGTTCGTGTGGAAAAGAATTTATCTAAATTCAAAGATAACAGTTAAGCCATAAATGAGTTAGATATGCCTCTTTCCTACGAAAACAAAATAGGTTGCATATAGTTTCCCAAGATCATGTTAGGTATATCTAAATCCTCAACATATTGACTGATCTTACAATCTCAAATCAAAATAATGCATCTCCCTTAAAAGCATGGCACCACTTTGACAATACTAAGTCAGATAATTGGTTCAGTGGCATACCTTTGGCTTTTTTTTTTTTTTTGTTTTTATGATAATATATTATCAGATTTGCATGGCTTTTGGCTCCTCCAATAGCATATAGATTATAGACTATTTCTCTAATTACCATATTAAAAGGATTCTTGTTTTATTTGTTTGACTACCTTGCTTTCAGTTAACAAGATTTAGACTTTGATGCTACAGAAAAGGGAGAAAGAAAATAGTGATCAGATCCTTCGCAATTTTCTAGATAATGGTGTTAAAGCCAAGGGAAACATACATGCTATATTTAAATGCCTGGTGAATTTCCTTTGCTTCCCTATTTCCAGCTTTCCGCAGTCCGCACGAACTTTCCTTTCCCACAAAAAGACAGGCCATTGAAGAGCACTCACATTGCTGAATCCAATGCATTTTGACATCTACATAAGGATAGACCAAATTGAACATGGAAATGTTGGAAAAGAGTCACATGACTTTAGCTTTTCACATTTTAGTATGATTCAGTGCACCCAAAGCACACTACAAAGTTAATAATAAAACAAAGATAGAGGCATAAAATCTGATATGCTTTACCCACCCTATACATTTTTAGTTCCTTGTGATCCTGATTATGAATAGTGCCTTCTTACCTGCCTGATTATGAATTTATGATAGCAACACGGTCAAATGACTGCAAAAAAAAAAAGACTTCAACCAAAATATCCAGGCTTTGATTTGATGAATTGATGTATATACAAATGCCAGTGAGGTTTCCATATGCACAAGGCCTCCATTTTCAAACCTCATTCTTTGACTTTTCGGCCCTTTCACCAAGTTCATATATACCTGCCCACTTACCATAATGTTTTCCCACAAATACAGAGAGAAATATATAGATCACTGTGACACTCTTGTGACTTTTATATGATGATTAATGGCACAGCATTTTTTAGTAGGTTATAGAAATTAATACGTTTCAATGCCACCATTTTTCTTCGGCCTTCCAGCTTTTAAGCTTTATACTAATGGTAGTTAACAGTTCATTTTCACCCTCTAACTTGAAGTCAAGTTATGGAATGGTACCACTAACCCCAGAACTTTCAAGACGTTAGGTTGCGGAACAGAATCCATCTTAGTACAAAAACAATAAAAAATAAAAACTTATCCCTTCAGATTTTAATATGTTCTGAGCTAGGAAAGGTTAATTCTTAAAATGGTAATATATATCTTTGAGTATTTAAACCCTACTTAGCCTAAAGTTATTATGAAGGAACGGATCTTCCGAAAGCAGACCAGTGTAATGAGGCTAATTAGGTAGCTATAGGCTATAGCAAAGATTAATTTCTAACAGAGAGCGGTTGATGGATAGTTATGGGCCATATTTAAGCAGCCATTCCCTACCATCTTCATGGCAAAAGGGGGAAAAGTCATCCCACACTAATCCCTTTAGCCAATGCCATAGTCTTAACACCAATATGCCGTAGGTAGCATACTTTTTTCGACAAGGTTTTCAAGACAATCCTAAATGTTGAGACTCAAAACGAATATCCTTGTATATACTTACCAAATAATAATGAAATTTACATATCGTGATGAGGGTGATAAGATGAGTTATCGCCAACCATATACTAAAATCCAAACTATTGGAAGCCTAAATCCGAAGTGATATACTCTTCCTTTTCTTTTCTCTTTTTGAAGATATTGCTGAAATCAGACAGCCATGGACTAGCACATGCACCCGTAGTGCAACCAAAAAAAGGACAAAAGTTGATGATAATGCCCACGGGAAAGCTTACAATAAAAATACAAGGTGGGTAAGTTCCTATGGTCACATTCCACAATTTCGCTTGGTGTCCCTCTCGATTTCAACTACCATCCAAATTTCAATTAGAGCAGACAGAGAGAGAGAGAGAGATGAGCGAGATACACACCCACCACATTTACTTACTTTTCACCTTCTTATCTACTTGTTACATATACCCCCTAGGACCACACACACTCACATGCAACCGTCTTATAACACTACAAAGCTCCATTTTTTTGAGCATCCTATGGCATAAGCCAAGCACCAGCCATGGACTGGTACTCTTGGTTGTCGAAAAGTGCCCTTGAGCCCTCACTTATCTATGAGTATGGCCTTGCCTTTTCTCGCAATGAGCTCCAAAAGGAGGACTTGGCATACTTCAACCATGAGTTTCTTCAGAGCATGGGCATATCAGTCGCCAAGCATAGGCTGGAGATTCTCAAGGCTGCTAGGAAGGAAATTGGAGAATCCCCTAATAGCCTGTCCAAGCTCATTTTGGCAATCAACAAAACAAGAAAGTGCTTCAACAAGTATGTTAACAAGTTGGTTCATCATGAGAATAGCGCGATTAAGCCACTGCCGGAGCCGGTTCGTTATAGAGATCAGTGGAGAGGAGCATTGACAAGGAAGTGCAAGAGTGAGAAGGAGCTGAGGATAGAGCAGCCTGTGCTGAGAACCAGGAAGGTAGCAAAATCTGGTCCCCTGGATTACAGAGCACAAGACAAGTTGCTGGTCCCTCCTAGGAGCTTAAAATTATCAGGGCCTCTTGATAGAAAAATGCAGGAGAAGTTGGTGTTTAATTATAGGAGCCCCATAACATCTGGTCCTGTTGATATTGCTATGGCGCAAGAGAGGTTGATGCTCACAAATAGGAGTCCAAAACTGTCTGGACCTCTTAATTATGTAAGACCCCCAAGCCCGAAGGTTCATGCTGACTACAACAAGGAAAAGGCAGGTGGGGACTATGGCGATCAAACATTATGGGCAACCCTGTTTCAGGACATGAAACCCACTTGACTTGTCCATATGTCTTTCTTAGTTTTGTCTGGAAAGGTGAGATTGGTTTATTGAAATGTTTTATTCCAATCAGTGAGACAAGCCTTATATTGTCTGGTGAAAATTGCTTTTTATGCATGTGAATTTGATATAAGGTTAGGATGCCACAATATTAGCATCTTCAGATAGTGTTGGACAGTTTTTCTATCATCAACACGCATGCCATGGTTTATATTCTTTCTGAGTTCATGTATCTAAATTTTCAAGAATTATAGTATATGCTTTAAGATTTATGGTTTGTTAGGAGCTCTTTGAGTTTAAGATCCTACATACCGGCAAACTTTCATGCCTTGTACTGAAAACCATATTCTATAGAATGTGTGCTGCGAGCTTTCCTGGAACTTTCTTGCCTTGTTCATGTATGCATCTTTTGTGTTGAATGAAAAGGAGAAATTGTTAGAGAAAAGACCGAACTTAATTTCCAATTGCTTGGGACCCTATTGCTGAACTGACTATCTTAGTTCCATCAGCTCATATGCTCAGCGCGCTATAGTCTGAAAATGAAGATTAATCAGGGACAGGTTTTGCTTGATCTAAAGTGATAGAAAGGATGGTTTCCTTTAACTAGCTAATCTAAAGTGATCGCTACGGTGTCTTCACAACGTACGCTGCTTGAGAGTAATGTTTTGGGGTGTAGACATTAACTAGCAGCTTCATAAGTAGGAAACAAGATTTATAGCCACTAAAAAGCAGTACAGCTATTTTCATCTTCCATTGCAATGTGGTCGACATGGCTTAGTCGAATTCTTTAACACCTGCCTGCTAGTGTCTTCAAAGCTCCAATGAATACCGATCTCTTTTATTAAATTTAACTAAATATTGTAACTCAACGGCATCTACTTTCTTTAAATTCTCGTCTGCAATACCAAAGGTATCTAACTTTCTGTTGCTTTAAACAGAGGGCCGCACCTGCCGGCCTGGTAAATGCACAAGATCAAAAGCAATAGCAAAATTAAGGGTTACACCTTGCTTGTTTTGTAAGGATTCAGAGTTTTTTGTCATTCTTGGCACAAGCTGTAAAGCCTATTGAAAAGAATTCAGGGTATTTGCCTTTTGCACTAGGTGAAGGGCAGACTTTTTAGGAACTGTCACCTTGACAGCTATGGTGTATGAAATCTTTTGATTTCTGCGACAGTCACTGAGAATTAAAAGCATCAGCTCCAAGGGTTAGAATTTAGTGATGATAATGAACAATAACTTTTATGAACCTACATAACAACCCAAGTTGGAGGAGATTTTATCTAATTGTATTTAAAAGTATTTAATGACTGCCTTTACATATCCAGCTTGAATTAGCTGCTCCATGATCATGTTACAGACAACTTGCAAAATCATTTATTAAAATACACTCGTATATCAAGTTATCAACTATTCATCAATGTAATTGTAGATGGATTTTAAAGTTATGACGAGGACTGTGTGCAAAATTAAAGTTTGGATGTGTGTACAGGCATCCAAACACATGGCCCCCTTTGATTAGAGTTCATCAACTACAAGTTTAATGATAGAGTACATAAACCTAGTCTAAGATGTGCTCCCAAAAATAAGACTCTGAAATGATCTAAAACTTCCACACTCCATCCCAACCATCTCAGTGATTTGAAGTTTGGGGCAGCCTAAAAGAACCCCCACCATACAGCATCTGGTAAACAGGCCATATCCTCTTAGTTAGGATAATGCTTGCTATTGAGCCCACACCAGAGACGCCAGCAAGAACCAGGAAAGTGAGCCTAAAGCAGTTTGGACCAACGCATGAAACACTTGAATTGACCAGGTTAAGTCCATACTGCTTTGCAGCTTCTGTATCATATATATATCCTGCTAGAAGCCCTGAGAAGAGGAATGCTCCAAGCGGATTTCCTAGTGACATGAAATTGTAAAATATACCAAAATGCTTCAAACCAAAAAGCTCAGAGACAGTGGGGATCATGATGGAGAATTGAACACCATAGCATATCCCAAGTAATGCAGTTGCAGCATATAAGGTGCCATCAATAGCTGATGCAAACAGAAGGTATGTAACAACCATGACAATTTGAGTGCATGTCATCCAAATAGTGCGCGGAACTGTTTTTGACCTGCAAACAACGGAAAATTCACGTGATGTGGCAGACCACTGTAGGAAAATAAGAATATGTAGATAAAGAATGCTACTTTAGAACTTATATAATATAACTAACCGACATACACTAATGGTTAACGTTACAAGCATGTGCAGAAAAAAGATTCCCGAAATGACTTTTGGCATCAATTATCATGTTTACCACAAACTCTTGAAAGAATATGAACTATATATCTTTGTAGTCTGCTTAAAGATGCAATTCAATCATATCAAGAAGAATTTTCAAAATAAATCTCTTAAAAATAAGTGAAATCTGTTTCTGTGAGCCCCCCATATTTATTTAGCAGTGAAGTGACAAATGAAGTGCTTATTTCCAATGTAGTAGCTAGAATAGCAGATGAATAGAGAAAATTCTAGAACAAACTGATTTATTCAGCACACTTATGCCTCTGTTTTAAAGTTAAGTCTGCATGTTAATTTACTTTATGCTCAGAGAGTTTGCTTCCTAGAAGCCAAGTATCTGGTATAGACTAGTCAAATCTCTAAACCATATGCATTAATGAATGCTTATGCATCACAAAAATTTTCACCTTCCTTGGATGTTACTGACCTGACAAAATGTTCCGAAACAGTACCCCCACCAAGACGGCCAACAAAGTTGCAAAAACTGAAAAGAGACAACAATATTGTCGTGTTCTGCACACCTTGTGCAATCCCTATCTGGGCAAGATTGTTGAGTACAGTCACACCAGAACCAACACCAAAAAAATAAACCAAGAAAAGAAGCCAGAAATCAGCTTTGATTATAGCTTCACTAAATCTGAAATCCTCCCCCCTTTTAGGCCTCCTCTTCTTCTTAACTGCCCCCTCACCCACAGCAAGAAGCATTGCCACCTCTGATGCCTCGTCACCTTCACGAAAGCTTCCCAGGTATGTTGCTGATTCAGATGGCTTCAACAGTGGTTCTGTTTTGTCTGCATTGCCTTCCCCTTGAAGCATTTCATCTGAAGATGCAACTGGTTGGTCAGGTATCACTGGTTTGTTAATCCTTGTGGGATTTATAGTCATCTTTACAGGAATTGCAAGAGGAGCCATTAGAAGGACAACCATTACAGCAACAATCACAGAGGAAATTTCAGCACTAAAATGCAGCATATGATCCAATATTGTGGTCGATAAAACATACAAGCCAAGGACCACACTAGCTGCTTGGATAAAACGAAAATGGCCATGCTCCGCAGCGTCTTCACCTGAAGCTGGAGTACATGCCCTAACAAAGTACATCATAACAAAGCAGAGAATAGGAACACCAAACGAAAGAAACATCAAAAGCTTAGAAGAGGATTTTTGAAGTAAGGTGCTGTAAATTTCTGTAAATACTGCAGCACTAAGCCCAGCATAACCCTTGAGAATACCAGCAACAGTGCCTCGACTGACAGGGAAATTTCTCATATTGGTGACAAGCACTGCAGTGCTCAACCAAGCACTACTATTAGTAGCTACACAAAGTGCAATCCATAACTGCAAAACCACAGAAAAATAGATTAGTCATCATTAGGCTATAGATTAGTCATCTTACAGAAATTCCCAAGAGATAGCAGAACATATAAACCTAATCTTGAACTTTTATATATCCATAGACATCACCAAAATGCTATATTTGTGCACACAACTGTACTGATAAACAAACTAACAAAGTACATACCCTGTTCTAAGATGGTCTTCTTGAAAAAAAAATTTAATCTTAAATAAAAAGATTAAAGGGAACTGTAACAACTAAACCAGCTAAAGAATGAATTTTTAAACCCTAATCATATTCTTTTAGTTGCATGTGTAGGTGTCAGCATGCTACTCTGTAAACTACTCAGGCAGACTAATTGCCTACTCTTATTTGAATTGATAAGTATCAAATATGAGTTTTGTTCAATGCCTTGAATAGAAATTCAAGTCAAATTCATGTCAGCCAATACTTCGGCAGCTCAGAAGCCAAACATAGTAGTTAATCTTTTTCAATAGATGTCACTTAAATTAAAAATATACAACTTAAAATGGCATTTTATTTGATGTTTTCAATTGCACGCAGTAGGTTGTGTTCAAGTGTATTTTGAGTTGCCCTAGACAATTCTAGGATAAAAATAGGGCAAATAGTCTCGGACTGGAAGGTCTAGAACCCCAGCTATAGCAGTCCACATTCTTGTACTGAACTAAAGAATGACAAGACAATCAATGCATAAGTATAAAACTAATGGATGAATAGAAAGCAAATTCATAGGATAAATATCACTTCAGATGAAGTTAGCTTAGTGAATGTAACCATAAGCAGCTCATCACAAGTGTTGATTTTACAAGCCTAAGAAACAAGTGAAAAGTTTCTGGGTAAACCCTAAATACCTGGGTGGATTAAATCGAGTTTTTTTTGCAGCATATGAGATGATAAAGTCACTAGTTAGCATGGCAAAATGATTCCAACTATCAAAGATGCTCAAATATATGCAAGTACTAGTAATAATGATACCGAGAATCAAATATGTCCATCGCATACTATTTAAACTTTTAGGATGATTAGTCAGCTAACTAACCCTTTAACTTGATATAAGGGTAGAAGTCATTCTAATTTCTCCCACTACCTTTTATTATTCCTTCACCCATGCCTTCTTCACACTTGAGCCTTTATGCAATTCTCACTAATCCGTATGGAGCAAGCACTTCCATTCTAGGTCCACATGTAAAACCCATTAGATATTAGTTTTTTACCTAAGCTTTGCAGGGGAGGTGGGCTATAATGTAACTAAGAGGCCTGCAGTTTGCTGTAATTAGAATTTTTCAATAATTGGTCAGCCAAAAATCTCCTCAGTCCTTCACCCCATTGTCATAACTTGCTTTACTGTCTCTCTTAATGTAACAAAATTTTTGGAAATCACCTTTGATCTTTATGCTATTGTCCACTTCTCCTATGTATCAATCCATCACTTTGAACAAGCTTCAACGAAATTTCCAAGTAGTTAAAACAATCAAGCAATGCCAGATAAAGCTCAACTTTCATCATGGAATTACTATAATCGCAATGTTTCAATAGGGTGAAAACAAGAAATTTCCTAATATTTCAAAGCAACAATACCAATTTGTACCAATCATTTCAGCAGAGAATTACTACTAGTACAGGTAAAAAAATATATATAAAAGCCAAATTTATGAACAGTATTATATTTTTGAAAGTCCAGAAAAGGACATAATTGAATCAACAAAAATATAAAATGAAACAGATGATTAACTTCATAAGTAAGTTTAATTTACAGACAACATTAATGTGTAAAAACATACAAATCAATAATCTGATCTAAGACATTATAACAGGTATGCATTAAAATCCAGCTGAAAAAGCGTAGATGAATAAAGATTTAATCTTGATCAGAACCAATCCAATCACTCAAGAGAACAAGAAAGAATCTATCACTACAAGAACCGAGTACACAAATTATGAAGCAATCAAAGTCAAAGAACAAATATTTAAAACTCAGTAACCATAAACTCACCAACCAATAAGGCATATAGAGAACAGTGCGGCTTACAGCGAGCCAAAGAACACCATACCCCAAAAAGCAAGCAAAAGCACCAATCATGAGAACAATCCAAGGTGGGAACCTGTTACAAGCAATTCCGGGAAGAAGTCCAACATTTTCACCAATATCATTAGCAACACCAAGCATAGTAAGCTGACGTTGGTTAAAACCTAGAACAGATTTCAAGGAATGGGAATACAGAGGGAAGTTGTATGCATTCCCAGATGCTATCTGCACCCAAACGGCAGCCCCAAGACCAAGCCATGGTGGCCTGGTCCCTGCCTTCAGGTTCACCATTGATGGGTTGGAAAGTCCAGAGATTTTGTGGGTTCTTTGTCTTGAGAAGAAGTCAGCTTTAAGAAGGCCAGACCTTCTTTTGAAGGAAAGTAGGGGAAGGGTTAAGGTCTTGTCTGAGAACGTGATGACATGGCGTTTTGACAACTTCGCAGCTGTGTTTTATGTTATATTTCCATGTCAGCTGGAGCTTGGGTCCTTTTTTTTTTTCCCCTTTTCCTTTCTCCCAGTCAGGAATCAAAGGTGTCCATTTTAAGAAACGGGATGTCTGTCTAGTGGTTTCCATCAGCATCAATTTCCACAAGAAAAAAACGACACACTGAAGAAAACGAAATTTTTATCATACTTTTTTATGTAAGCAATTGCTTGTCAATCAATTGACATCATACGTTAACATGAAGCTTAGATTATTTTATTTGCAATTGAAAAAAAAATTATAAATAAAAATTTTTAAATTGACATATTTTAAAATTAAAGTAGAGGGATGAGGAAATATGTCTTGCTGGCAATGTTTTGTAAACTGACAAGGGAGCAACCTCCTCTGCCTTTAACAAAGGTACCTGTCCCACATGTGACACTCTTTGGTCACATGATACTTCCCCTTGTGACACAAAGGATTTTGGTGGAGCCTCTCTCTGTAAGATTCAAGAGTGTGCACAAATCGAGATCAGATCAATCAGGTGACTGTGAATCATTTGATGGTGTTGTTGCCTCTGGGCCATGTCCTAACACATTTTATGAGTACGAGGCCTACGAATTTTGAGGCAAAGGTTTGGATATGACAACGCCGAAGGTTGGACTGTGCTTGGAGCTTAGTTTTGATGCTGCTTTTGTAGCGTGAAATGAAAGGAAAGAAGCGTGTTCTTCCGGTTGCAACTTGAAGCCATATTTCAGTTGCTTCTGCAATGCTTCAAAGCCTCGAATCCAACATATTCGACTGCGGGTTACGTTACTTATCTGAATATCTTATCTTAATAGGCACAACATCGGAAACAACCAAGATAGTTCTTCCAAAAGGTTTAGGTGTGGATGATGGGAAGTAATGGTTGATGGGGTAACTTTGAATTAAAAATAAAATTGCACAGTCAACCATTGATAGAGCAGCAAGTGGGCAATACTGAAGATTAACCAAGTTCCTTGTATTTTACATTGCTGAATCTTAGCCTTAAAATCATCACTAACGCCAATAATTCTCAGGACAATGGCATCTTTGTACATTAAAAAACATAGCTGGAAATTTGTCCTTCGGAATGTAGACAGAAAATTGTCTTTACAAACAGGTGATTTTACAGGAAAGTCTGGGTTGGCTTCCCTTAATTTTGTGGTTTGTAGTGGTAGTGTAGATGAGGATTTTAAGCCCTCAAATCTGCCAAGGAATGTGTAAAGACAAGTTATCAGTATCCTCCCAGTCCCCAGTATTAATTGAGAAAAAAACACAAGTTATTCAGCTCAAACATGGCATGCCATTCCTTGTGGATTAATAATGGGAGGGTCAGGCAGCTCCAAGTCCCCCCACTGCATGTCCCTCGATGCTCCAACTGGTTGGGTCGAATGCCGAAGGCTAAGCAACAAAGTTGGGAATGGGGCCGTAAATCTGCCAACGTTGTTGCCTTGTTGGGAATTTTCAGCCCCTAATCATTACGGGTAAGCCATAGCCATCCATTAATGCCAGTCACTTTTTCTTTTCTTTTTTTTCCACTCTGAAAATTAGTATTCTCTTTCGTTCAATATTGCTAACTAAATTATAGAGCACTAAACAACTATCATTAGGACGTAGATATCATTTTAGTGAGCGTTAATTTCCTTTCTGTTTGCTAAAAAAATGATAACATTTATGTTAATTTATAATAGTATTAGTGATTAGAGTATTATATAAATAAAGATGAATTACAATTATTATTTTCATTAATTGCACTTGTCATTTATTTAAAAAAAAAACTTTTTTTTCTTTAATATTTTAGTTTACATACATAGACTCGTGCAGATAATGTGATATAGCAAAAGAATAGATAGGAAATGGACCTAACAATAAAGCCCATCTTTTGTGTGTAGCCCATTACGGATCAGTGTTTTCAGTCCCCTTCATCAATTTAAACATGGAAAACAAAAAATGGTGCTTGCCTCAAGGCTGCAGCTCCATTCCCCCCCATTTCTGCAGTTCATCGATTCTGCTGTCCTATTCCTTTGCTTTTTCTTTTTTATATTCTTGATTGTTTTTTACTCACCATGTCAGCACATCTTGCATTGCTCCTTGATTGGCTTATTCTAAGTGTTCCTATCACCCATTGAGGAAATCAAAATTTTTTTCAATAATATTATAAATAAGTTAATTACAAAAATATAACCGAATTATATAAAAATATTTAATTTAGTACATGAATTAAAAGAAAATGTTGCAAAGTAATGTACAATATGTTTGCGTTTATCTCAAAGACAGTATTTATTGTATCTTATTTTTCTCAAAACTGGTGAATCTCAAATACTGATAATGTAGGCTTACTGTTAAAATAAAGATATGAG
The DNA here is from genome assembly GCF_000208745.1 of Theobroma cacao. Taxonomy (NCBI): domain Eukaryota; kingdom Viridiplantae; phylum Streptophyta; class Magnoliopsida; order Malvales; family Malvaceae; genus Theobroma; species Theobroma cacao. The sequence continues at coordinate 7,858,358 of NC_030858.1, forward strand.
GATAATTTATTAAAAAATTATAACATATAACAATCTAATCTACGAGAAAAAAGAACTAAATAAACTTTTTCTAAAGTTTCTTTAGATTGTCTGAGGTGATAACAAAGCAGATATCAACCCCCTCCACTGGAAAGTGGAGGCCAAGTTCAGTTCACTGTCATTGGGCTTCATTTCGATGAGGTCCCAATTACAAGGAGATAGATTTTATTCTGATAGAAGAAGCCCATAAAAGTACGTATGTTTAAGAATCTTACAGGTAGATGAGAGGACAGCTTGCCCCTAAAGATTTCTTAAAGAACAAGAATGGCCATTCTAAAACTTTCTTAAAGAAAAAGAAAAAGAAAGGCCATTCATTCTAAGACTTTCTTAAAGAAACTCCTTTGGGTCACGCTCGCTAGAACCTTTCCTTAAAGAGAAGAATAGAAGCCTTAGACACTTTTCTTTCCTTTGATTCTTCTGTGCTTTGGTCAAGGAAACTCTTTATAAAGTTGTTCAATATTTCCATATAACTGCGAATCCTGCTTCCCTCCTCTAAGCATTTATATACTCTCCCAAATCAAATCAAGTCCACCTTCCTTGAGTTGGGCTTAAACTTGAAAAACTTATTGATGGTCTACCTTAGGAAATCTTGGCGTAGCAAGGCTATTAGTTTAACTAAAGATGAGGTCCGGAGATTGGCTTAATCGTTTCATGAGGAATGGGGTATTTTGTTCGATGTGTGCAAGCTAAACTTTAAAGATTAAAAGATGGTTCGCACTCTGGAGCTTGCCGTTTAGTAGAGAGTTAGAAAACTTAAATTTGATGGCGTAATTGATGATCGCAGGGTATATCTTGTTGCCCTGAAAGATGCTACAACGCAATCCATATATACTTTTGTTGAATCCAAGCTCCTTTTTCGTCTCTGACTCTATTTTCTGTTGTGATAATATTCGTGGGGCTAACTATATCCTAGAATCACTTATGTTGACAGTACTAATTTATTACCACCAAATCAAAAGATCAAGGTTCCAGTTTTCAGGGTAAGGAGAAGGAATCAATCACGAAAACTTTGAATGCACCAAATGACCTAAATGTTCAAAACTGTGTCTGCTGTGGGCTTAACCAAAGTTGTGAATTATGGACCCAAAACAAGTACAACCTCTTGGCAACATAATCTGAACAACAAACTATTACAAACATTATAGCTGCATATAGAGTATATATCTATAATATAATGCCATGGAGCCGTCGAAAATGTGAGTTGCTCCTGCTCACACAAACTACGTGCACTCAAAATTCTAATATATACCAATCCACACACGCAATCACCTTGGCCACCTAACATATTTGAGATTAGGCAGATAACAAGACCAAAAATTCAATGAGAGGAAAAAGAAGAAACGAAAATGCATGAGACAAAAGAGGCCCAACATGGGCAAATCATCTGGTTCTTGTCTTGGAGTGGTACCACCACGAAAGGCTGGCAACTTTATCCGTTTGCAATAACGAGCCATGGCATCACCCTCTCGCCGCTTCTAGTTTTGAGAGAGGAATAGAAACAGTTGTAGTAAATTTTTGTCTTAGTAGGCCCATTGAAGGAATATCTATAAAGCAAGAGCGTAGCGGACTATCTTTTAAATATTTTTTGTAGGTTTCAACGTCATCTGAAATGAACAACTTCACTTTTTATCTAATAATTCACACATCGGATAAGAAGTTTAAAACAAATGAAAACAGAGGTATACCCTAAAAAACCCAATTTCTCCACAAGGAGACAAAGATTGCTGACTACTTTAACTCCACTGGCCAACTCAGACGTTATTGTTTTGCAAGAACAATGAACAATGCCACAACAATTGCATAGAAAATTTAATAGCTTGGAGACTTCATCCATCCATCCTTATCCTCTCCAGCAAAGGAACAAACAAACCGAATCAAATTATCATCATCATCATCAAACATCCCACGTGTCTGGTTCATGCACATGGGGGTTGTCAATGTCGTGACCCTCAAAATAGAATGACAAAACACTTGCCAGAATTTAACTGACACCGGTGAGAGCCCACCTGAAGCTAGTAAACTACACCTAAAAAATTTAACACATGAGCGCAAGAACTTGCCATTGTTTTCCTGAATCCGATCTCCAAGGTATCTGACCAAGCCCAAGGCACACACTTCCAATGTTATGTTATGATGAGTAGATTCCCACTAAGAGGAGGGAAACATTTGGGTGATAACGTGCTTACATCACAGGGAAATTTGATCTCTCTTTTTGGCTTTGGGTGAGAATCTGACAGGTAATGTGGACCTTGTCCCAGCTGGCCAAAGATAATGTTGCTAAAATAAAATTGACGTCACTTTGAAATATTTGCTTTGCAAAGTAGATATGATATGGTCCCATTACCCCATATGCTTGTTGCCGCCCGTCACAGCTATAACCCAATTTATCAACTTTGGTTTTCATGTGGGCTGCCCCGCGTTTCCCAACCTTTCGTGATTTGAAAGCTTTCAGTTCCCGGGACCCATTTGGGTTAAAGAGAAAAAGGCCGGGTGGTTTCTTCTCTCTGTTTTTTTCCCTATTTAATACGGTTTTTCTTCTTTTTCTTTTCTCTTTTCCTAATTGTTGCTACTAATTTTATGCACATCTACGATACCAATAAATGAGATGCACTTTCCACTGTTTCAATTTTATAAAAACACAAAAATATCAATTCATTTCAACAACATTTACACCTATCTGTATCTGAAATTTTTTTTAAAAAAATGAATACATAAATTAAATGTTATTTTTAGAAAAAAAGTAAATATTTATGTTTTAGCAAAAGGAGATTGAATTATAAAGTAAATAGTTACTGATTTTGATTTTTATATATTTTAATCAAAGTTCCTGTTTTCTATATTCAAAAATTTTTGGTTTCTAAATGTACATAAATATAAAACATGTGTATGGTAAAAGTAATGTCGTTACATGTAAGATAGAAAAACTTCAAATTTTAGCAAATATAATAAATTCAATACACGAAATAAAATTTTAAGAATTAAAATTTATATAACAATATAATTAATATATAAAATTTTTTATTATTTAAATAATAATATTCAAACAATTTTCTATTATTTTTAATAATATTTTAGAATGTTGTTATTTAAGGATATTTTTAATATCAATATAATCTTAGTTTTATAATTATATAAAATACTAAATAATATAAATATAAAAATTTAAATGATTAAATATTAAACACTATCGTTATATAAAACGTTAATTTATAGTATTAATTACATAATAGTAATTACTTTATTAAATTATTATATAATTTTTTTTATTATTTAAATCTTTAATTATGAATAAGAAAGAACAAAATAATAAATAAATTATATTTTAATTAATTTATAGTCATTATTTTATATAGCTTTACACTTTTAATGTTATAGCATAACTACTTGTTGATTATGAATTATCTAATATTTAATTAAATATTGTTTGGTTTAATAATATTTTATATTGCAGTTAATATTATTTGAAACGTATTTATAAGTTTTATTTTAAGAAATCTATATGAATATTACTTTTGACAATTGGATTCTATTCACGTACTTATGATGAACAGTGTCAGAGACAGAATTATTGTTTATGAAAATAATGGAAGTAAGAAATTCTTTCTTCCAATAATTTTGAAAATTTAGTTTTTGTTTTCAAAAAAAAAAAGCTTTATGTAATGAAAACAGAAAATAGGAAACGAAAGAGATGCCAAACAGCACCTAAATTACCCTCTCTTTTTTTTGTGTTGATAAGGCTAATTTAACGATTAAACGACTATTACAATTGAAATAAGATAAAGTTTACATGGGAAACAAAAACATCAATTTTAGGTTTGAAAACTTGTTATGGATTTTCCTTAATCAACAATAGACTTTATGATTTGTTTAAGACTTTAAGATATGATAAACTCCATAGAGAATTGACTTTAAAAAAAAAAAAAAAAAAAGAGAGGTAGATGTATTATCTTGGGCATTGAAGACAAGAGAGAGTGGGCAAATGGAATCCAGTTTAGGTTTGACCCTCTCTATTCTCAAGTGGTGGAGTGGAGAGTAATGACAATGACAATTACAAAGACAAAACCCAGGAATGGCGCTAAGCTTCTCGCTTCCCTACATCAACATCTTTCGCTTTCATAAACCTTATCTTTCCAGGGACTGTGATACCAATGTCGATGAGGAGAGTGGGGACCTCTTTTCTTTGGTTAAAGGTTAGAGCCGATTCCTTGAAACCCTTTCCTTCTTTGCCAATGTTGTTTCCAATTCCATAGTTTCTTTTTTTTTTAATCCATCTTTGGAGTTTGCCGAACCATAAGAGACCCAACTTTGGGAAATTAAATGACTGTCATAAGATTTTGGTGGTGGAGTTTAATATATTAATTAATATACACTGTAAATGACAGTGTGAAGAGTATTTACTTTTTATTTTCTCTGATGGGTTGATGATTGATGGGATTTAGGAACCTTTTGTGGGGTATGAATATGATTGACACAAAGCAAATTTGTTTTTTTTTTTTTAATAAGGAAAAGTCATGATTTGATCACCAAATGCACAAATTTTAATTGGGATGCCATAATCTCATAGTTGTCATTTCATTTTTCTATATTTGAAGAAAAATAATTGGGGTCTCTTGGGTTTTAAGAAACAAGACAAAGGCATAATTGAAGCTTGGTGGTTAAGGGAAAGCCCCTAAAAGAGAGGCCTAATAATATAATGCTTGCTGGATTCCTTGTAGTTTCAATTATGAAATTAGGATTTCCCTCTTTCTGTCTGCGTGAAAACCAAGTTATCTGATATTTCTCAACCATACAGCTGATATCAAAATTTCATTTCTTAATCGAGGACCCTAATCAAATCTTTTATTACCCCTGGGCTTAGAGTAATTATGCTCCCTTCGCAACTCCCAAGGGACACTTGCAAATTCAAGCATTTTCCAGCATACTTAAACCATACTATTTTTCCTTCATTTCTTGTCAAGTGACTTTTGTAAACTCTCCCTTTCAAATATTCCTTCATTTAAATTTAGATATTTCTATTTTACTTACTTCCTTGATCATATTATCATTTCCTCCCTCTGTCTTTCTTTTTTCTAATTTAAGTATCATTTTAATTTCAATTAATATGATTAACATTTTCACGTTCCCTTAATTTCCATCAAATTTAGATAAGGGTCCAAGGGACTCAAGCTCATCATTCGTATTGCCTTTCTTGTTCTTCTCCAACGCAAAGGGTATCTTCCAGGTCCAATTCATTTTAATTCTGCCTGCGTGCCTCCCAAGTAAAATCCAGTTATGAAAATTCCGCCCACAAGTTGTTCAATTCCAATACCTGCAAGATAAGAAAGAAGAAAATTGAGAATGAAACTGTAAATTATAAACTGTAAAGTAAAACAATTAAAAAAATTAAAGGAAAAAGATAACGAAAATCTGAAGGGTTTTTTAAAAAAATAAAGAGGAGGAAAAGAAGATGAAAAATGAAAGAAAATAAAGAATACAGGACATACGAAAACGATGAACGGGACGAACCAAAGGGAGAAAAAACCATACGAACGGCTAAAACGGCTGAAGTGGGAAACGGGAAACGGGAAGCCAAACGCATTACGAAAAGGAAAAAGAAGTGCGCTGGAATGGAATGGTGTTCAAAGACAAAACCAAATTTTAAACCAATCAAAGCTGAGATCTGGCTCGAGATTTTTAGATTAGAGTTAGTTTAGATTAGATTAGATTAGTTTTTTTCTAAGAGATTTAAAAGTGTTTTCTGTGTGTCCAAAAGCCCTCAAATTTGCCATTGCCTGCAAATATGCGTGTATTTACACCAACAAAGTATATGATAATTTGTTCCTCAGATTTTACGGTTTCGGTCACCCGGAGTACACTAAAAACCATATCCGTCCCGAATCCTTCGCTCAGATCTCCAACCTCTTCGCGTAATCTGACTTCACCGCCACCGTCCGGGGCGTTACTCCGAAGCCTCGATCTCCAATCACCGGAAAATCTCGGAGACTTAACCAAAAAGCGTTAAAAGATTTCACATACCGCAAAAGATAATCTTCACAAATCCTCCGCTTTTGACATCAAGGAGAGCCGGCTAGGCCTCGGCTGGAACGCGGCGCGGCGACGCTGCTGGTGAGAGGAAGGTCTGATCAAAGCCGACAAAGCCCTCTTAACAAGATCACCTTCTACTCCTCCGATTCTGACCAGCGAGTTCGTCATCGCAGATCTACGCGCGTTGAGCCTGTTACTCGGCGCGTAACTTGTCACCGCATGCGAGCTATTGAAGCCCTTATGAAGACTGCAACGGAACGATCCCGGATGCGTGGTTGGGGAACACATGCAAGTTCGCTTCGGTTGTTTGCTCTGTAAATTCTTCAACGCCTCGGTGTTTCTACGGACGGTCGTGATGGACCTGTTCGGCGAGATCGGACGGTTATCAAGTGAAAATCTCACGGACGACGCCGACTGAGAGTGGTTGTAGAGATTGACACGTGGCGGAGAGATAGATCTATGCTGGTTAAAGAAAGTTGAGGAGCGTGAAGAGAAACTAGAACTCGAATAAGCGAAAGCTGAAGAAGAAGAAGATGGAGATTGTGAAGCGTAGTGAGAACTGAAGCGGCCGGAGGGGGAGAGGGATCGGAGAACCGGACCGCTCGATCTTCTAGAGGATACCGCCATTTTTTTACGCTGTTGCCAAAGAGAGAGAAAGTGTGGAGAGGAAGAAGTAAGAGAATTTTTTTTTATTCAATTTCTAAAAAGCCGTGTTTGGCTGTTTAGTGCGGCAAACCTAGCTTCACTCGAGCCATGTATTTATAGGATGAGGGGAGGGGGTCAGGGGCTTGGAATTTTCGCGATATTTTCAAATCAGGAATATTTAGTTCCGGGGATTTGCGGTTGTGCCCCTAAAGTTTTGCTTATTAATTTTTCATGCCGTCGTCGCTATTATTATTTGCGGCCGTGAACGTCAATGATTTTTTCTTATTGTCCCATTGTTTATCTTTATGGTATTTGTATTTTTCTTTCGGTAAATTAGAGCCAACATCAAAGGAGGTGGGGAAACTTTTTAGTGCATAAAGATATTTCAGAAACTGAAATGGCCAAAAATATTTAATTTGCTATGACTACAAGTTATTCTATAAAAAAATATATAAAATATCTTCAACAGTAATTTTCTATTTATCCAGAGAAGTCATGACGTAAAAACATATTACAGGTGGTATCATTAATTGTGATTCAATCAAGTAATTTTCTACATTCAAAGGTGAATTAAAAGGCATTCAAATGAATGGACCAATGAAGTATTGATAATAAAATGACATAAATGTTCAAATTCAAGCCTCCTAACCCAATTAATTAATTATGATTAAATCTGTTTATAGGCAATTTATACATATTCTTATATATGGGAAATGGATGATTTAATAAAATGATTTTGAGTATACTAGAAGCTGGATAAATAAAAGTAAAAATCTCAAATTTATTCCCATAAGTCATAACTCATAAATGAATTTTAGAATTGTTCAACTATTTTTTTTAAAAAAAAAAGACGAGCTGTTTAACTTTCTAATTGAAAAAAAAAATCTAATCACTAGTAATTTGTGTTGAATTTTAAGAATTTTGAAAAAGTGGACTATGACCATGGTTTAAGTGAATCAAAGTTGAATTTTCTTCCAACATAAGAAGAATCCAAAATGTAACCAAAATAATAAAGAGATTCAATTACTTCTTTAGAAAAAAAGAAAAGGAAAAGGCAATGGAGAGAGGCGCGTGAAATGAGAAATAAATAAGAAAGAGAAAGTGTAAGGATACAAGTAAAAAAGTGACAGAAGAGCGTGACAGAAGAGCGTGGCAGCAGCGTTGAAGACGTCGGGCCTAACCACAGGATGGGGGTTGGGGTTGGGTTGTGGTTAGTTAATGCCGGTTAAGGGACATGGTTTTTGGTTGTGAATCCACCAAACCAAATAACCAACCAACGGATTTGGGAAAAAGCTATGGGCTCTGCTTCTTCACTCTCTCTCACTCTTCTGCCACTTCTCCTAGATACAATTTAGAGTAGAAAAAATATATATTTACACAGAAAAGGACAAGATAGATCCGTTAAACTGACAGCTTTGGGGAACACTCACAAGCTTTGCTGCCACGTATGGAGTCCAGCTTTATGACACGTCCCTTTTAACATTCCATTCACCCCCATGCCCTGTAGCCCCTCTTTTTTATTTTTATTTTTCTTTTTATTTTCTATTGGTAAAATTGCATCGACATGATGTTGGAAATTGGATGATGATGTCTTTGATTATGATGGCTGCACATTGCCCTTCATCTTCCTCTCCTCTCGCTTCTCTCTTCTTTCCTTTTCTTTTCTTTTTTCTTTTTTCTATTTTCTCTTTTTCTTAATTTCTTTTCTTTTTTCTATTTTCTCTTTTTCTTAATTTCTTACTTTCATTTCTTCCTTGTCCAAATTTGGGTATAAATTATTAATATATAAAGTAATTTTTATTATATTTATGTGTTTATCATGTTATACATTTAATTGATGAGAAATTATTTTTTTATCAATACTTTATATTTGACAATGATAATGTAAAAACATTATATGATGGTATCTTTGATACTAGTTGATTAACCTGTACATAACTTGATGTTTACCTAATTGCACTCGAGTATAAATTGAAAATTACTACAAATGATGAGGTTTTCTTCAACTCTGATGGAAATAACGACGAGGCTTAATTTTTTAATATCAAAACAATATTAAGTACTCATAAAAGATAAAGAATAAAATTGAGTAGTATTTCAAGTTTTTTATGAATATTAAGTACTGTTTTGCTTCCAGACAATGCAATTTAAATTAATGAGGTTTGTTCAATTGAATTAAGCATAGTAGGATTCCCTTCAAATAACTTTTTTTTTGGGACATTTCAAAATTTAAATCCGTTTTATATTTTTAAACATTTACTAATATTCTTATTTTCTTTTATATTACACATAGTATAGTGATACAATAAAACTATATACACTTTAACCACTCTTAATCTTCTTTTATTTCGATAGAATTTAATTATTTTTTAATATAAAAAATAAAATATCTCAAAAAATTCTATTAAATTTTACAATAAAACATGAAAAACTATTTATAGAAAGAATTCATGCTAAACTCATTTGTAATACAAATAAATTAAATAAAAAAATTATAATTTTAGACTTTTTTAAAATACAAGTAAAATAAATGACATAAAAATAAATATCTTAAAAATTAAACTTATTTATTGTGCAAGTAATTGTTTTGTGCGTGATTGTCTATACAGACCATATGCATACAACTCTTTTACATATATGACCTATATACTAAGTTAATTCTCCTTTATAATATATATTACTTAAATCAATTAAAGTTTGGTAATAAAGGTTGTAAAAAGATGAATGTGGGTTGGTGAAAAAGAAGCAAGGGAGACTATTATATTTTTACATTTTTGTTGGCCCAAAAGAGTTGCAAAAAGAGACCAAATCCTAAGGTATGGTGTTGAGCCAATGTTAGGAGATAACAATTCAAAGGCGGAGAGATAGCAACCTGTCAAACTGTGGCACACAGTCACACATTTTAAGTGAAATATATACTGACACATGGTATTAGATTGTTATGTTCATGAATGTAGAAAAGCAAAGGCAGTCAAGCCCCCCCGGTCCGCTTACACACACCGAAAGCACTTTCCCAAAGCGGAATTAAGGTATTTTGAAGCTTTTTCAATCATTTGATTCGTTTCCTACTCAGAAGATTCTCAACACTTCCGCAAAACTACATTGAATGACACGTAGCGCCATGTGGAAAGCAGCAGGGGTGGCTTGACAAAGTCGTGTCAAAGTAATTCAATTTTAAAATAATTCTAGTTGTTATATATGTATAATAAATTCTTGGGCATGCGAAAACGTGTTCGGCACACTGTTTGAGTTTACGAATATTTCATTGTTATTGTGGCGGCAAGTGTTGCTTCTTTAGAAAGGTCTTTTTCTTCTTTAACCAATTCGTAATTAATTAATTAATTAATTAGAACACATGAGTTTATTCAAATGGAAAAGGTGGTAAGTACACTATTTTGATATTGTCCTTGAAGTTTTCTAACTAATTCATGTGTTATTGTTTTTTAGACAAACTTACCACAAAATTGTTGTTTTTCCCTAGTTTTCTTTTCTATTTTCCTTTTTAAAAGCTTTGGTTGTGCTCCATAGTATCAAAGTATAAATATATATAAAAAACGAAAGTAGGAGATATGATTTAAAGAGAAATCTAATTCAAGACAAAGAAATAAATTATTAAATGACAAGAGATTGCCATGTCTTTTTTTTGTGGTTGCCCCAAACCAAGACCAAATGTTGCAAGCCACACAACAAATAATCAATAATTTTTGGAAAGCATCGAATAATTATAACATTTTATTTAGTTTGGTCTCCTTCATTATTATTATTATTATTATTATAGTAATTAATTAATTAATTTAGCAAACATAATCAACTAAAAATATCGTGCATTTGTTATATATGCCATTTTTTTGGAGTAAATATCTGATCGACTACGTTATCCCGAGCTGTTGGCGAGCCATTTCAAGTTTTAGGTTGCAAACTGCTAATACAACTCATTAAAAAAAGTATATGTATTTTAATTCCATTTTTGTAGAGAGAATTAGTTATATTTTTTGGATCCCAACTTCTTAACTACAAAAACCCAAGACGAGTTATATAATCATCGTTCAGTTGTGAATAAGTAAACAGAAAACAGAGGTAATGTTCAAGAAAAGTCCTGCTCGCTGCTATTCCATTGGTGAACCGTAAGATAACAAATAAGATTTAATATTGGAATTTTCTCTCTGTCTTTATATCATACGATTGACAAGGCAAAGAGAGGGGCCTGCTAGTGCTAGTTGCCAACCTAAGTTAATTCAAAGAAGTAGAAGGAAGGTCCAAGGGAGATTTCATGTCCAAAAAATGTGCATCATGTTAACCTCAGAGGGTCAATCATTAACGTTAGGTTCTCTGTATGTTACAGGGAAGCCTGTCTGTTTATTACAAAGACTGACCAAATGTGTCACTATTATCTTGTTTCCCCTAAGCAATAATTATGCATATTCATTCCCAAAAAGAAAAAGAAAAACAGTGGCTGCACGACTTAATCTAGACGTTAGCCACATTTTTATATTTCAGTGAATCATAAGCAACAATTTAAAATTAACATCAGTGTTCTATGGTATAATGATAAAATAAATCCTCAAATTATACAAAATCCCTTACTTAAGCCCATACCTTTTTACTTAGATCAATTAAGCCTACACTTTTTTAGTAATTTGATTAGATAGAAAAACAATTATGCTATTACAGAAACTGAATGTCTGTTACTTATGGTAAATTTTACGTCTTTGTGATCAAAACTTATTGTTTCATCGGAACTTAATCCATTTGATTTTTAAATTTTATTTATTTATATGTAATTATCCTGTCAGTGAAAAAATAATAGTACAATAACTTAATTGCTTCAAATAAAAAAGTTAAGAGGTTAAGAGAGAATTTATTTATAATTCAAAGATTATTTTATCATTATACTATTCCTCTATTGTCTAGCCATTGCTTGTCACTTCATGTTTAAAATAATAGTAATATATAATGATTTAAAAATGGAATGATAAGTGTTTCCAACATGATTAACATCTAAACAACTTGGATTGGTATAAAAAAAAATTAGCAAACTCTTTTGGCAATTACTGCGTAGCGTCAATCTTCTGGTTCAAGGAATGAGAATCCACCATTATTGTGGGATCTATTTGTAAGATTTTTTTCTCTTCTTATCTTGTTGCAAGATGACCCATTGTTTGCATTTGTTACTTTAAATAATTGAACTTAATGATCTAATCATTACTTTTTCTTGGTGGAGAGAAGATATGAATCCTCTTCTATCCTAAGAAAAGATTGTTGGAAAAATCCCAAATTTATATCCAATCTCTTTCTTTTTATTTTCCACAATATAAAATTTAAGATTTTTTTTTTCAAGATCAATGGTGGAGGAAGATGAATCTGTTCCAAAATTAATTTTTTGTAGAGAAAAAAAACCAAGAAAATTAACAAAATGATTTGAGATTAAAGAGAAAATACAAAAATAATGACATTAACATTTATGTCAATATAATATAAAATTTTAAAATAAAAATTTTGTGTCATATTTGAACTATTGGAACTATTATATTTTTGGCCTCTTCATCATTTTGCTTTTTATAAATTGCAACATCAATCTCACATTTATTAAAATAGAAGAGACTTGTTCCAGAATTGAAGAAAAGTTGAGCTACAAGATGAAACAGCAAAAGTAGATTTAACAATTTTAAACACGATACAGTAACATGACATAAGAAGATACGAAGTTAAATAAGTTTGGATTTAATTTTATCTTGTTTTATGTCTTAAACATATTAGACACAGTTAACATATTTAAAATATATTTAATTAATCATATTATCGTATTTAAATATTTATAAGTGACACAATGATGGATTTTATTAGTATGATAATAAATTTTATATATGTTATTTATGTCAAATTTTATTATCTTTGATCTTATTATTATTTTGTTATAATTGTTTTATAATTATTGATTTTAAATTTGAATAATAAAATTATATTTAATTATAAATATTTTAAGTTAATCTTGTTAAACATGTTAATCATGTTAGAAAAAAATTATGTTAAACATTTAATCTTGTTTATATTAATAAACACAATTAAATGATTAACATAATTTTAACATGTATAAAAAATCTTGTGGCATGTTTATTCATTATTGTGGTGTGTCATATAAAAAATCTTGACACATTTAATAAACGTGTTAGTTGTATTATATCGTGTTATACGGTTATTAAATATATTCATATACGTGTTTTAGATGTTAACACAAATAATTATTTATATCGTGTTCATATTTAGTTTTATCGTCGATATGATTAAGACACAAAACACGATAAAACTAAACATAAATACGACATAAATAATAATTTATGTTAACATCTGAAATACGTATATGAATATGTTATGCGGTTATTAAATATATCTATGTATATGGTTTAGATAATCATGTTTGTATTTAATTTTATCGTGTTTCATGTATTAATCGTATCAATATGATTAAGATACAAAAATTCGAATTTTCAGATTTAGACAAAAATAGATTGCTTTTACAATAATTGTAACTTAGCAAAAAGGTACATGTGACTAATGTATCATTTCTTTTAATACAAACTCTTCTTTCAATTGGAGAGACGTTGAGATTTGTTGTAAGACCATCGAAATTGGATAAATCATAGTTTAGTACGTATCTTCCTTACTTTAATTACTGCCTAAAAAGAATTGTCAAGGAAGAAATGAAAGGTCCTAAAAAGAAATGCAACTTCAGGATTATATGTATCTATGTAAACGAAAATTTGGCTCTACTTAATGCATAGATATAATTGGACATCCTTGAGTAAAGATGAAGGAAATTGCAAGCCAGGATCCGAGAAAAAGCATCCCCTTGCCGTGGGGGCCTCTATGGATGGTGATACAGGCTCCATTATTACATATAAAGATAAATATTTCATGGCTTTTTACTCTTTTAGGTTTATTTTTTGTTTACCCCTATTTTTTGTTGCACTGTTTCCATTTAGACCAAGCAAATCGACAGGTGTGAGACTCTTAATATCTGTATTGAATAAGAAAATTGATTGCAATGTAATGAAATTATTTATTAAAAGTTAAATCAACATGAAAGAGTCAATTACTTTTCTTTTTCTTTTTCATTTTCAGTTTCTTTCTGCATCTAGAGAAATGGATGTAGAAAGATCCTAAAATTGAAATGGTCTTCTTCATTTGTTTTATTTTTTAAAATGGTTTTGTAAAAGTAACCTTCATTTTGTTTCCCACATTTAATTGGTGCTGTTGATGAATTGACATTTAAATGGTACACTTCTTTCCACACCTTTCAAAGCTAACATAAAAATGTGAAAAAAAAAATGTTTGATTGAAAAGTTTACGTAACATTTTATTTTTGTGTTGGGAATTACAAATGACGATTTTACCAGTTTTAATTCTCCTTTTTCTTTTCTAAAACAGAAAGAAGAAAGAGTAACATGAAGAGTTTAACTTAATATATAACCTCACGAATTACTATGTTTGAATTAGGACGCAAAAGGGCTCCACTTCCTGCAATTTCATGTCAACGTAGTTGGTATAGCTTGAAATGGAAATAGAAAGAGAGGCTCTGAGCAGCTGCAGCATATGACCTTGACCCAGGAAAATTAAATAGAGTGAAGATGCAAATGAAATAATAAAAAAAACCTAAAGAAAGTGTTGTGGAAAGGGCCAACACGAGCCAATGAGGCCACAGTAACCACTAGGTAGCCACCCACATTGGACACATTTCCTCTACGCTCAAAAAAGATCTCAATTAACAATTTTACATCTTTCAATGCACACCAAAAGCCAAGAAAAGATTGGGTCAACCATTTCAAACTCTCTCTCTCTCTCCTTCCTTTTTCCTCCTAGTTTAATTGTCTTTCCCTCTCAATTCTGCTCCAAATACCAGAATTTTAAGCCAAACGCGTTTAGAGTATACTAAATTGGAAGATTCTTATGTCACAGACTATTACTATTGCTATTACTATTATAATCAACAAAATTAATTAAGTTGGAAATGTTTATTGGTTAAGATGTCTTTGGTAATAAACTTTATTTGGGGGTACAACCTTTGATTGTCTTCCATTACATCATTCATTTGTTTATTTTTAATTTCACCAAAATGAACCTGTTTCCGCTTCTGCCTTTCATCACTTACAAGAACTGTTCGCACATGAATGAAAATGACTTAATTAAATTAAATTGAAAAAAAATAGTGTGACGTTGAATATATGACTTGACTTTATAAATTAAAATTTTTTTTGTAAGGTGTCGCTATTTGAATAAATTGATTTCGTAACTTCAAAGCTCGATCATTTCCTTTATTTATTTGCTCCGGCATCACTAAATAGTTTCTCAAACGGTAATTGTAGGATTAGAGGAGAGAGTAATAAGTTTGGGAGGCCAAAATATTAGAATAACGATACTCTTACTTCCCTAATTAATTACCCTTTTTAATGGATCCAAAATCAAGATTAAAAATATTGATATTTGGAGAAAGTTAATATATATATTAGCACCCCTTTTAGTTTTGGATTCTTCTGAAGCCTTCCATTTTTCATTATTAGATTGGACTAGAAGAAGTGGGAAATTTCCATGAAAACTATATATTGTACGATTGAGAAAGAGAACTTGGAAAATGAAGACAACAATATAAAGAAATTAATAATAGAAGTTAACTATCCCCAAAACTTTAAAAAAAGTAAAAGGAAAACCTAAAGCGGAATGGTCTAAATGCCTACAATATCAACTCCTTGTGCAATGACTTGTGTTTTGTTTGTATATGGCAGGATAGTTGTGCTTCCACGCAAAAGGCTCCATGGCCTCCCACTTGCTTTGTGGTCCTTTGGCCTAAAGGTATGAAATTAGTTGCCTTGGACAAGTAGTAACTGCTTTGAAAATTTCACATTCAAACACAAAGAGCTGTTGGTTTGTATTATTCCTTTCTCCACATGGTGTGGAAGCCCACAAGTTTGGAAGAAAGGCCAACCGTTTTGATGCTTTCATTATTCTGCCGGTCAAACGTCAAGCTTTGTTTTTGACCCCTTGAACCACAAGATTTCTTACCTGGTTGGAGAACCCCATACTTATGCCACAATGCCACTTCCTTATGCTTTGAAATTACAATAGAGTATATGCTTATTCCACATCAAATTCAGAATCAAGATTTCATAATAGATTTATTAAGAATAAAGATTAAGTATTGCTAAAGGACTTGAACATATATAGATTGATCTTGTCTTTAGTTATAAGGTTTCCAGTTGTTTTTACTGTAATCAACACATGATGGGAAAAGGAAAACCAATACATTTTCATTCTTTTATAATGCACAAAAGAGTTCTTTATTTTGAGTTGGCATCCATCTCTGTGTGGATGGTAATTCATCAAATAAATTTAAGTATTCATTGGTTGTGTAGTATTTCACTAACTACTTACTATGTTGTCTTATTGATACATTGAATTTCATACGTAGGTGTGTTCTCTTAAAAGGTTACATCTCAAATTAAATATTTTGCATAAACGTTGAATCTAAAGTAATTAAGACATCCCAATTACATTTATCTAATCTTGATATTGAATAATTTTAGCTATCAATCTTCTGCATATAAAATAAAAAGATTCTTTGTTTCCAGATCATGCAAACTGCCATCCTTTCCAATCCATTCTTTTTTCATTTATTAAAAGTCAAAGAGATAAACAACAATTAAAGGGAATGAATCAAACTCAAATATCAAGTCTGAAACACCACATACATGTAACAAAAAATAAATTAATGAATCACACTCCAATCTTATGTCACTCTGCCACTGGTTTTTCTAAAATTTTGGCAGAATAATATAGTACCATGAACATGGTAGAAAATGCTAAACTAGAGATGGAAAACCTCAATTTTCCACTGCTTTTCACTGTACTTACAAGCCTTTATATACATACAAACCCCTCGTATATGTACATGTAACTTCAAGGTAAAGTTTCTAAACCTATCAAAGAAGTGAAAAAAAAGAAAAGAAAAAGACACCAAGGGGCAGATTCTTGCTACAAAACCGCCAATATATGATCAGGTAACTGCAACCCCAAACCCGTTTCTGTTGCCATTCAATAAACAAAACCTGGAAGGCTTAGGCTGGAAATTCCTCCTCCTTTGCATGTCATGGCTGGATGGCTTAATTATTTGGAGCAGAATCGCCTTGATGGAATTTGCTTTGGCTATGACAGCTAATTCCCAGTGATTTGGTGAGACGCGAACCACCCTTGTCCGACCGGGTGGCTTGTTGAAATTCCTGTGCAGGTTGCACCTGAAGGAGCCTGGGTGTGTGGTAGGGGAACATAGGCATGTACGGGACGTCGGTGACTTGGAGCTTGATGATGATGCATTTTTGGAGGCCATGGGAGTGGTTCAAAACTTCAACCGGAAAGAGGGGAGCTAAGAGGTCGATTTTTCTTTTCTGTGTGGCAAACTAATGGAGGGTAGGAGAATATGGGGGGTTTTATAGCTTTGAAAGCCTGTTTAAGTGACCTTTAAAACCTTTTGCTTTCATATATTTCTAACGGCATGACCTTATGGTTTTTTGGGTTATGAACAGAGATCTTGTTATGGGTTGGGTATCTAAAAGAGAATTTGTTAAGTGAAATACCAGTTTATTCGTATTTAAATATTTAGTTTATTAATTCATACATGATTTCTTACTTAAAAAGTAAATTTGAATTCTCTTTCTCCTAATTATAAAATAAAATTACCAATTTATCCGCTAACACACGTTTTGTTTTTACGTGTAACAGTCATACAACAAACCATTAGTTTACTTTTTCAGTGTATGGAATCAGCTGGAAATAACGGGGTCTATCCAACGGTGACTGCAAAATGCATGACAATGACGGAGAGAGACTTTTATTCCAATTTCCAGCTATTATAAAGAACTCATAAAATTCATATGGTGGTCCACTCCCATTGACATTTGAGTTCCAACCCTACCAAGGGCGGTTATGGGTTCCTTTCTTACATCTTCATATTCATGCCCTTCCAAGCTGAATTCCAATTTAATATTTCATTTTTGGTTTTGAAGCCTACAAATTGCCTGGAATCGTTACATAAGATCAAACTGTTGCGAGAAGACAGGGTTATAGTGTTTTAGAGCGAATAGTATGACCGGTCAGGAGTCTTACTCTCATGCATGACATTGCTTTAACATTTTAAAAGAAGATAAGATATCTCACCGAATCCTTCAAGGGTTACCTTTTCCTGAAAATAAGCTCTTATTACAATTATGAAGAATTTTAATTAAGAAAAAAGGATGATGATTATATATATGCTTAAGAGTTAAAGTTTTGGAATTGTGAATAGATTGGTTAAGTAGGTCTTGAATTTTATTTGAATGTTTTTTTAAATAAATATATTTTTTAAATTAAAAATGTAAATCCGTCACAAGTGGCATAGTCTATCCCAACTCTTCATTGACACGAAACTCTTCATAAGAAATAGTTGAATCAAGGTAGGTTTTCTCTCTTATATGATAAAAAGTTACTACAATAAGAACGTTACACAATTAAAGAAGATAGAACATCATAAATTTCACATTAATAAAAAATAAAATGCGTTTTGAATTTATAAATAAATATATTTTTCTACTTAATGAACATATTTTTTTAAATAAAAATATGAACTAGTGACAAGAGTTAAGTGAAAAGAATTGACTTAAATTAATTTGATATAGAATGTGATTTTACAAAAGATTGAATTACATAAAATTTGTGTTATTATTTTTATTTATATTGCATTTTTTATTGCTTGCCCTACGATGGTCAATATAAAATTTGTAAGATGGGATTTAAATTAAGATGATTAAATTTGAGTCGACTTGGTTTGCTTGCTGAACTTTGAGGTCGGCTGTGTGGGGGTAAGAGGGATACAGCTTGTATGAATTTAGCCCTAGCAAGAAGCTAACATGGCCACCTCCCCAATCTTATAAAACTCACAAAAACTTGACACGTACTAGAATTGGCATATCCAAATCCAAAATTGGAGGGATCCTAATCAAACTGATAAAGACCTGACACCAACTTTTCTAGACAACTTTGGTCTTGTGACAATTTACAAAGGAAAATGTTAAAATGTCACGAAAATTTGTCCATGAAATGGAGTGATCATTTCGTGGGAATTGGTCATGGGTCTTTAAGATGCCTACTATTCAGATAGAGAATTGCAAGAAAGGGTCGGAAACTTTTTTTTTCTGCCATTTAGTCCAAGTAAATATAATAGTGTAATAAATTAAAAATTATACCACTTATAATATTTTTCTTGGGGGATTAGCTTGTAAAATAACCCAATTTTCACTTTCACTCAAAGAGTTACAAGTGGGTTGAGTGTAGAGAAAGTGATATGGCAGTTCATCAAACTTTTTCTTTGCCGATGCTGATTGATGGGAATGACATTAAATCTTTAGTCCATCAGATAAGAATATCATAATGTTACTTGCCGCTTTGTTTCCTTTTCTTGACAACAAATGTTACTTCTTTTACTTCCCATAATTTATTTCATCTTATAAATTGGTTGTGTCGGTCAAGGATGGAAATCTAGGTGTAGCTAATTAATTGATTCGATGATTCAAAAAGAATGCAATGAAAAGGTCAAATGATGGTTGTCTTGTCAATAGTTGGAATATGGTTTTCACTTTTGCATTAAGAAACATCCACATATTTGTAATTCTTGAATTGTTACAATCCAATTCTCGCCTGGCATCCAACACTGCGCCCAAATCTTTCAAGCCTAAAGATGAAGCCTATTACCTCTTGGGTTAAGTGGCCGATGTTTTCCATGAGAGGAATAGACTGCAATTCTGGGTCTCTTTGGGCCTTAACATAGAGCCTAGCCACTTATAACCCCATTTCCAGTTTTACAATAGCAGAGAAAATGAAGAACTAAATAGCGTAGGGATACAAGTTTCTGACTTTTTTGGGGTTGATTAGTCCATGAACAATTAGAATGAGTTTTTCCCCTTGTTTGTAAACTTTGGCTTTACATTAATAAAATAGAATAATTTTCTGTTCTTCAGAGAGAGAGAGAGAGAGAGAGAGAGAGAGATGCATTATACCAAGAGGATACGATAGTCATTCCTTCTAGAAGAGGCTTCCAAATACTAAATTATCTTGTGCATGGCTATAGACTGCACTGCACAAAATTCAAGCCAAAGGATAACAGACAATGTACAAAATTTTGCAATGTATGATACTCGAAATATACAAGCAAATTAACAACCTGCTAATTAGGCTTGGAGTTCATCGACCCTTGTCTAGGCCTTCTGATCTAGCATCGTACTGTTTAGTGTAAACACGATGTCTTCTCTCTCTTGCATAGATTACCCAGAAGATCAATGACAGCATCACAGCAGCAGATACAAGTACTAATCCAATGTAGATCCATTGACTATAGCGCCGCAGACCAGGACAATATTCATGACTGATGTCTGTGAATGTATCACGCACAAAAGTGCAGTCTTGCAGATTTACGAGGAATGGACCATAGCGATACAAAGCATAACTGACATTCACTGCAGATAACATCTGAGTGTAAAATTGAGGGGTCAGCCGCCCAGGTGTAGAACAAATCCCAGAGGATGAAACCTGACAGGTATAGTTCCTCCAAACCTGTTCGAAACAAAATATACAGAGTCATGAGAGTTTCTTTTGATTTATTGCTACTCATTTAGGTGAAACTAAAAATACCATGACGGAAAGGTTTTGGATAGGCAGCCTGGAGACAGGCTAAGAAAATAAAAACAAAAATAAAAGATTTTAGAGCCTTTTATGCGAAGATGTTATTAACCCCCCGAACAAAGCCAAAACCCACAGCTAAACACCTTAAGTGATAAAACTTGCAGTCTGTAGTCTACAACATTTTATAAAGAGTTCTGCAACCTGCATATTTGAGTGAGCCTTAAAATGAGGCAATATATCTGAATGGGAGGAAATTCCAGAAAGTATCATAGAGTTAAAAAAGGACCAAATAGGCACTAACTTGTGATTGATGCAATTATGGCAGTATCTAGTCTTTGTAAGTCTATCTGCCTAGGATAGCCATTGGTGTTCAAAACTTTTTTATTTAATTTATTCACTGCAGTCTATGAGATGAAATTTTTAGCCTTCTGGATAACCTGAAAGTTATCGACTGTTTGCTTTGGACCTGGGCTGAGACTAAGGCAATTGAACCCAGGAGAGAGCAATTGGCTAATGCTTGATGGTAATTGAGCCAAAATTCATTATTTAAGTGTTTCATTCCAACATGTACATTATAAATGTGTGAATGTGTGCATCTGATGCATGCCTAATTATGTATGGCCAAGCAATTTCAACTTATATTTGAAAAGGCTATTGTTATTACCTCCGAGGATCTATACAAGTCAACCTCGCCAGATGCACACTGCCGATTTGTGAGATTAGAATTAAACGGGTTGCAAAGAACTGGCACCAATGGACCAGATTGATTGTAATATAAAGGTGCCAATGCTGGTGGAAAATTTTTGTTTGCAACATTATTGAGGACACCATTCACGACATTCACAAGTTGGTAACTGACATTCTTGGTTCGTAACAAGGTCTCTTGGGCTGTTGCGTTGTCCACACAGGGCAGAATGTCATCTAATGCAGTATGGGCAGTAGGATTCTGGACCCATTGATCCATTGCAACGCAGGCATCTCCAACCACACTGTTAAGCATGGAAGACAATTTTAATTTAGAGAGCATATTAAAGATGATTATAACAATAGTCTTGAGCACTGATATCCAACTAAAAATAAATCTTAAGGTATATCATTATTGACATGTTCTTTAATCAGAGTGTCTTAGAAACTTGCCAATGTGAGGACCATAACAAAGATATGCATCTGTACTAAGGTATGAAAGGGCAAATCCAAACGAGAGAGACAGAGAGAGAGAAAGATATGAAGAAAGTGACTTTGTTTTGAGAGAGATGATGTCGAATTATCAGTGCTTTTAATTTGTTCCCACTGATTCATTATCGATCATATATAGTTGGTTGACAATAGGAGAACCTCTGAGCCCTAGCAAGGGGAAAAAAACAAAAAATAGACAAAAGAACTTATCTTTTACACTAAACCTAGAACAACATGAGTCATCAGAGAAACAAACCTAAAATTTTACCCAAGAGCAAGTAATCAAGTAAACAGGGATGGGAAGAAAGTTATACCATAAGTTGTATAGAAAGAAGATTTGATCCTAAAATTTTAACTCTAGAAATTTGCATATGGCATAGACTAGAGTAGGCAAAGATTTATCAAATTCTACATTCCATTTGATCCTCTCAAGAAACCATAATATTCTTTCTAGCACTAAAAAAGGTGCAAGATGGGTTTCTTTAGTCAGCAAATTTGTTAGCACTTCTTATCAGTGTGTAACTCAGTAGATATATGACTCATGTATTATATGAAATTCAAGAGAGTGCCCAACATAAAGTAGACCACAATCAAGATAATGCTGTATTAAATACTTAGTGATGATTTTTATGCCAGTAATAGGGCTAAAAAAGTTGATATGCAAAAGAAAACTGCTTTACAAGGAAGAAAATTCAGCCAGAAAGCAGCCTGTTTATTTCTACTCAATTAATTTGTTTCCTATAAGTCATTTAAATTAAACAACTGAGGACACATATATGTGCATGAGTTGGTCTCATTCCTGGGCATTTTATGTTCAGAAAGGCAATATATGGCTAAAAGTTGAAAACTGATTTGAACAGTAAACAAGCATGCAAGAATAAAAGTAGAACCTTAAACATGAGGAAACATAAATGAAATTACTTAGTAAGGTGCCAATTTAAGTTGTTAAAGATGTTGAAAGGTGAAAATAATATAAAAGTTCTCCAACAGAGAAATGTTGGAAATCAAACAGAACATACTTGTGGAGGAGATGAAATACTCCACACAAAATAAATGTGCCTGCAACAAGAATCCACCCAAGGATCACCAGCCTGCATTCATTAATTATAAAAGTTTAAGTGCACTTAAGTAACATTGATTCACTTCAAGAGTTAAATCATTTATTATGAAGCATACAACAAAAAATCCAGTAATGATATTTCACTTACGTGTACACCAGAAACTGCAATCCGAGAATGGAGAATACTGCAGCAAGCCATCACAATAATAGCATGAAATTTAGATGATATTATGATAATGTAATTACTTAGAATCTTGGATAAATGATCAGAACAACAATGTGACTTACAGAATCCAAGAAATGCCAAAAAAAGCATCACAGCAGCAACAATTATAAGGGCCAATCTCCTGCAGCATTTAGTGTGAGATCAGTTTGGTGATCAGCATTCCAAGAATAGTCTAATTTCAAGATTCTAAAAGCTTCTACTTACATGCTGTCCAAACCATTTTGAATTTTGTCTTTATTATCGCCAGTTTGAGTGGAAAGAGTGGTAGCAGAAGAGTTGATCTTCTTTTCAATATCATCAATGCTTTTCTGGACGTCTGGTGCCAGAAAAACGGAATCCACACTAATTTTCTTAGCTGCAGAAAGATAATCTGACACATTCCTGAGGCTTTCAGCAGTAACATCTGCCTTATTAACGGCATAGTCCAGTGTGTTTGTTGTACTGGCATGAAATTTTCCCTGGCCAGTGTACAGCACAACACACCCAACACTGTAATATGAAGTTAAATATTCAGTGACTCATAAATGGTTATTAAAAAGTAAATATCCTGAATTTTTCGAGAGAGAGGGAGGAGGAAGTAGAGTTACATTGCAGCAATGGTGAAGAGTATGAGGAGAATGAGAGATAGTGCATAAGCTGTCCGAGAGTAGCCATAATTATCTAGTCGACAACAACAATGACGGATACATATGATGAACAAGCATAGCGCAAATATCACAAACCAGACTGCAGCAATGGCAAAGAAAGGAGCCGCCGTAAAACCCACAGACTGCATTATAAGCCATAGTCAAAACATAATAAACGTTAAATAAATAATCTACTTTATGAAAGTTAAGACATATGAATACTTGAAAAAAAAAAAGGTAAAGAGTAACAAGCTGAGTTTTAAGTTAAAGTGCAAGTGACTGCCAAGATAATTCAATTCAAAAACAAATTTCTAAATAGAGATTACACTATCAAAAAATTGACAATAGAATTAAATTAAAGATGGGGAAACAACTTAGAGGAATAACAGGACTAAATAGGCTAGACAATTCTTCTCAAACATCAAAACCAATAACAAAGAGAGACAAAAAATTATAGAAACTAAACTGCGACAAAAAATCATAATAATACAAATAAGAAAATCAGCTAAACACTGTAAAAATTCAAGGCCTGTATACAGCAACAAAATTGTCACTCATTTCTTTCACGAGAAAAAAAGAAAAGAAACGAAAATCCTTGAAGTAACCAAACACAAAAAAAGCAGTCAGAAAGATCATAGAAAATCCATAACTCCTGGCTAAATATATCAATTTTTCAAAAAGTACCAAAATGCCATAAAGAGTGAAAACAACTAAAAACCAAAACAGAAAATAAAAAAGTGGAGAAGAGAAGAAACTGACAGCCCAATAGTGTTCATTACTGATATTCCAGCCACCGGTGTACTTCTTGAAATTATCAAGAGGGTCCCTCCTACGAGTCCTTTCTCCAGCCAAAATCAAAGATGAGTTGTCTCCTTCACTTCCCTCTGCAAGGTTCCTCCTTTCTATCTTCTTCCACGGTAACATTTCAGTGTGCTCTCTCTCCCCGAAGACAAAACTTTTATAATACCCTATCAAAGAAAAAAAAAACAGTGAAACCAACAAAACCCCAGAAATAAAAACCAAAACTTTCCTTCAGAAAAAAAAAAAAAAAAGGTAGTACCTGAGATGTGTAAGGTTCTGACATTTGAAGCTTCAGACGTTACTTCATGTCTGAACAGAAACAAAGAGAAAAAGAAAAGAAGAAACAATGCACATGGGTTTGATCTGAAACACAACATTCTGTTCTTACTTCTGTTGTTTTCTTTCCTCTGTTTCTGTCCTCTCTTCTTCCTCCTCAGGATTTTTTTTTTTTTTGAAAGAGGGAGAGGGAGGGGAAGATAGAGAGAGTGTTAATTGCTATATTAGGAGGTTGATGAAATCTATTACAGCATTGCTCGCTTTACGTTTAGGAAAATAATTGATTACAAGGTGGTGGGTCCCTTTATATTTTGTCTGTTTTTTTATTTTCTGACCAAAATGCCCTTCCAATTTTTTTTTTTTACTTTTTTTATTGGATGGTACTTCTTTTTCTTATTATTATTTTTCCCATTTTAGAAGTTAATTAAAGGTGCTTTTGTTTAGGTGAAGCTTTATTTGCTTTCTGTGGGAAAAAAGGTGGTTGTTTTGCTTTCCTTTTGTTTAAGAACATCTGATTCTTGTCTTGGCAAAATCTTAATGTGACTAATTTGCCCTTTACCAATATACAGAAATAGATATTCCATAAATTTGGAATGTAATTCATGTAAGTTTTTTTTATTGAATGAATAAATAATAAGTCTGTGGAAATAAAAAAAACTTTTTTCTCTTATCTTTCATTGGATAATCAAAAATCAATAAAACCTTCAATCCCTATAAAGCATGTGTAGGCCTTTTATTTTTCTTGGTTAAATTCATTTTGACTTTGCATTAATCTTGTGGACATTTATCTTCTCAATATAATGAGCATTCAATGCCTTTGAAATTGCAATAAGGAAAATCAAAAGATAGATTAATAAATCAATAATGTTAATTATTTAATAATATCTGATATTATTATGTTTCAGTTCATATTTCTCTTTTTATGAGAGACAAAATATCATCAAAATCACATGAATGATAAAGCAAAAGAATAGACGATTTGTTTAATATCATGTTTGATTATCGTGACTTGATGTCAGTTTCGTCCACATAATGCATGACCCCATTTTCATAAAAAATTTTCTTTTTTGCTTTCTAGTTAGCAGAGTGATGTTTGCCACATTCTTGATTTCCCTTTTCACAAGGGATAGATAAGAAAGGCTACTCCGGATTTTTTTTTTTCCTTCATTCAGAAGCAGTTCACAGCTAGAAAATACAGAAAAGGCTAATTCTGTCATTACAAGTTTCTTTTTCTTTAACATGAAAACATTCTCCATTCTTAAGCATGCTCATTTTCTTAAACCTTAATTTAAATATGAACAAGGTGTACTCCAATATTTGTAAAGCTCCAGAGAGTTCATACACATCACAAAACTGACAGTTGTTTAGAGCAGATTTTCCTTTTTTTTTTAATTGTAAATGAACAAACGAACGAAGGAAGTAAGCCCACAGAGATATGCATCTCACATTTCCCGTTTTTATTTTATTCCCTTTCATCGAATGGAGCACCATAGATTCTGGGCACTCCTCTTTCAAACAAAACGTGTTTAGCTGTCCCATATGACATCAGTACTCGTATAAGCTAAATTAAACTTTGCTTTCCCTGTTGTTTTTAAAGTTGTCAATCATTCTGAATCTGAAACGTGTAACCCATCTCCATTTTGCCACATATTCTCTACCCTTCTCATTTTGATGCGGCTTTGGGTCATTTTAATTCTAGTTGTTAAGTAAAAGATTTTGATTGGGTTTAGACTCGTGAGAGTTTGAAGTTTGGGTTTTCAATGATGGGAGTGCTGACATGATCTGTTTTACACTTGTGGGGGTAATTCTTAGACATCATAATTTTTTACAACTTTCTTCGGGACACATTCACTCATCATAATCAAGGAGAGCACATTATGCAAGAGACAACATAATTCAAGAGTGGAGTCGGCAATCTTTGAGTGAAGTCTGATGTTGAATCCAAGTTTGCTATAAGTGGCTATTGTCTATTGGGCAAAGCTATATCATGACTCTTAACGAGTTAAAGACTACCCTTTACTTTCTCTTTCCTTTTTACCTTTAAGTCAAATTTTCAACATCATCCCCTTCAAAATAGCAAATAAAACAACACTAACATTTTATTTTATTTTCTTAAATCAATCAAACGAAGAGGAATATAATTGCATTTGGATTAGAATCAATTTTGTGGTGTTCCAAAATGGAAAAGAAAAGATATTTCGCCAAACGGAGAAAACAAATGCTATGAACTATCTTGTTATGTGGACTGACTCCAAACAGATGAAGTGTCAAGCTCAAGCACATGGCCTTTAATCGACCATAGCGCTAGTATGCTAAAAACGAGCCTTTTGTCTTCTCACGCTGCAGAGCTCTAAATGGGTGGCCGTGGTTGGTTGAATATTTGAATATCTTATCCTGCAAAAGCCAAACCAGCTAAATGTCTTCCATCAAGTTACAGGGCCATATATACCATCATTGCTTTGGCTCCCACGTCTAGTGAGCTTGAAACTTTTTTGCATTTACTTTCCTTTGATATGCACCAGTATTTTCTCTGTTCTCATTCACATCGACTCATCAAGTTTCAGTATCTGTAGTCAAAAGGGTTGCAACATTGAAGACTTTCTTACAAAATTAGAGATCTTAAACAGACAGGGCCGCAAGGATCATTTCTGTTATAGAAAATTACAAATGGTTGGGTTTAGTTCAATCTTTTTTAGATCAGGAAAGCTGAAAAGAAAAATGGAATTGACATTTGTTCTGATGCCATGTGGTTGTTGTAGCTTTGATCGACATATCTCTAACTTGAAACTTGACTATGACAAGATCATATAGTGGAAGATATTAGCAAAATTTATATACAATAACCAAAACAATGTACCAAAGCCACGGAAAACCAATTAACGTACCAAAAAGGTATATGCAAATGCAATCAATATTCTCATCAGGGGCACACCAGGGTAGACTCAGATTCCTATTTTTAGTGACAGATCAATCAAAGAATATGATAAAATTAACAAGGTTAATATATCTAAAAATATTGTAAAGAAAAGGAAACAAGATTCATGTTTTTCCCCCTGATTTATCTGGTGTCGGTAGAATCGAATTCCTTCGGTTGCGTAATTTGGACCATTAATCCCCCATTATACCAACCAAGTAAAAACTGACAGTTTCATTTCAGGGCTGATGAAAATGGAAAAATCAAGCTTAAGACGCAAAATGTTTGGTAAACTCTATCACTGCATCCACGAGCTATAAGGCATTTAATTGGAAAAGGGACAACCTAACCACATGAACATTAAGCTTCAAGTTTGACAACCAAATCCAAAAATCAATGGAAAGCAAGCACCGGCTAATGTTGACCTTGTTTCATCACTGGGTTTTATCTTGCTACATGTGCCATGCACCAAAACATGTTGTTTACTTTTATTTTCTTGAACAATATTCATGGAATCATACACATGGCTGTTTAGTTTATAATCATGCAATATGCCTGTCAGCGTTAGCTGGAAATGCTGCAAAGGGTATTATATATGGTTTCAAGTCTTGAACATTTACAGTAAACTTTTGGGAAGAGAATATAATTAATGGAGTAGCAATCATCCAAGAAGCTTAATTTGAGGTTTTGATTGGAGTAGGTGATCATATTATTTAAAAGATCTTAATAAACATAGCCCGGAAGCATGGTGTTTGCTCAACGCGCGGTGGACTTTTAAGCCAGGCAAAATTATCAATTTCGTTTTCACTTACCAATATAAATTTTTGAAGGTTCAGAATGGAGATTAAGCGATACTCATATCATAGATATTTCAATAATATTGTATGGTCGTCCATCCACATTATACAAAACCGTAGGGAGAATGGGCAACAGGAACAAAACTATAGCCGTCGATTTTATGACTAAAATATAATAGAGAAAATTATGATTAGAGAGGTTGTTGCAATTTATATGTTATTCGTATCTAATCACTTCAGCTAAGCAAACATGTGCATTGATTCTACATAAAGTTTGAAAGACGGCATTTATTAATTTGTCAATATTTATTATAATAACTTATTCTGTACATGATAAGAGTAGTTCAGTATTTATTGTTTACAAGAATTGGTAGGGCTTAGCACACGATCATGGTTCAATGACATAGAACTTGTTGCACTTTCCTTAAATGTAATGACCTAAAATATATATGGAGAATTTTCTTTTTGTTGCTTGGTTTTGCTTTATCCATTTTCTATAGATTTTGAATTTGATGATTGGGCCTCTAGATATTCCTCAGAATATATTCTTTTTTATTTTTTTGTTCAAAGTTGATATTCCAATGGCCATTGATATTTTTTATATGCCAAATTTATATGAAAAATTCTCATCGAACTATTTTCACACCGTAGAATACATTTCAAACATTGTCATCCTCTGGATAGATACTTGAGAATTTGATATTCCTTGATAGGAGATCCCTAGAATCTCCACTTCATTGATAATGAATGAATTGTGAATCGTCGCATCATCTCACTAAGAATCTAAGATTGGGACGTAAAGAAATAATTCTAAAAAAGGAAGACAAAAAAAAGTTGAAAAAAGAAAGGCAGAAGAGTTAAAAATACAATTCACGGTGCCCAATAAGGAAGAGAGCTGAAAAGATTGGTGTCCATTTCTGAAAGAATGCCGGCTTGGGCCCCTTGCTGATTTTAAAGCGCAAATGGGCTTTGTCGGCAGGTTTTACTTTTAGTACTTGATGTGATTTGGTAGGGTACCCCACGAATTAGATTTCGGTTTCTTGCAAGAGAAGGGAATAACAAGATATATATTGGGTATAATTCCATCACGGTAGTTTAGTTTTCTTTTCCCTTGCCCTATGGTACCTCAGATTCATGTCTGGAAAGGATGTGTTCATTTTCCAATATACAGCAGTAACAGCACTCAGAGATTTTTTTAGGTTGAAGCTGGCATCCCAGGTCTATGGAAGCCAACAGAATTGCAGAACGGGATACTTAAAACAAATTTATTTGTTTGGATTCAAAGTTTCATTGGTCTGCATTTCAGCAGTGTGTACTTTAACTGTGGTTTTTGGTTTTGTTTAATGGGATTCAGCTGTTGAGACTAGCTTGTGGTTATGTCACCAAAGCCCAACGCATGATATATTCAAAGTGTGTTAAGTTGAAGTTGAGCTACAGGAGTGACCTATTTGAAAGTTGATAAAGAGGAGATAGTGCTCTGATATTGGATTAGTCAGCAAATTAATCATGACGAGAAGAATTCGATCTTTTTTATTCAAAGGCTAATTATAAGGGTCACAAATTTGATGTTCAAAATTTCAATTAATTGAGATTTTGGAGATAAGTTGTCGACATCTTTGATCTCTACTTTTTCTTTATTGAATATAAATTGACTAATATATCAATTTTGAACCTTGATTAACCCGTCTTGACAGGTGAGATGAGATGAGATGAGAGAATTATTTTGTATTGTTTAATTTAATATAAATTAAAAAAACATATAATGATGTGGTAGAAGCTAATAGGCAAGAGTGCATCTCTTCTCCCGAACTTTCAAATGACTTGACTGATGGGTTCAAACCAACACTTGGGAGGGAATTCCTCTTCAACGGCGCATAATGTCAGTGCTTTGATTTTCTTGCCTACGTATGATACAACACAGCCTGAAGAAAATTTCAGCTTCTGACAAAGCCTATGCCTAAGGCAGTGCTAGCAACACTTTGAGACAGTGGGCCTTGTTCATTCATGTAAGCAGACCACCAACCACTTTTGGAAATAAACTGGCTGCTAGGTTATAAGGCCTATTGCTTATAATTTCCTCCCATAGGACAGGACAGGTCCATCTAAGGCTTGAATCAAAGCCCAAGGAGCCGACTAATGAATGTATAGATATTCTATTAATTTATTTAATAAAATAGAATATAGTATTTGATTTCTCCAGTTCATTGATTTTTTTTTATTCACTTGAAAAGGACTGCAATGGTCCCTACTAATATAAGTAAATAACTTGTATTAGTACAAGTACTTGTTATTTACAGAGGCTTTTTCTAATTTTAAAAGCTTGCGAAGCGTGGTAGGGTTTGACTGGTCAAAAATTTGAAGGTTTAAACTCTCTCTCTCTCTCTCTCTATTCGAGGAGAGACAATGTTGTCTGTAGTAGTTATGGAATGGTCAAGATATTAAAACCCCTTTCTGTTCCATCATGAGAGATGAGAGGCTGACAAAGATTTTATTTTATCATCAACTTGATGGAACCATACTCATTGCCTTCCCTCCCCTTCCATCGAGCTCTTAGCCTTGGATTCTGGAATTAATCAGTGCCTTACACATTTTTTTTTGGAAATTAACCTTATTTTGGAGTATTAATATATGATTATTATTATTATTATTATTATTTTATGTAATAAATTTTGATGAGAAATACCTAAAAAATTTATAAAAATTAAAATAAAAACTTCAATCTCTTAAGAATTATATTCGTATACAAACATAGATGAATTATTGAAATCAAGTTTCATGATATGTAAAAATGTGAAATTAACGCTTATGAGCCTTTTTTTTAATACACATAATCAAATGACGAAAATCTTTAAGGAATTATAAATTCATGCAAATATATCATTTTTATCTAATTCTGCACTCTAAATCTTAAATGTATCAAAATATTAAAGGGATGCTTCTTTTTGATATATTTTGGATTTGTGAATCTAGTATTATATATTGATTGAGAACTTTCGTTTTGTTTAATAGATTTAACAATGCCTTTCACATCCACCATATTAGTATTGCTTCGATTTTTGAGCATAAAAATGTACTATATGTGTGGGGAGAGATTAAAGAATAGAACAATGAGGTCCTCCAATCCAAGGCTTGAATAAACAATTAATCATATGGTAATGAGAAATAAAAATATATAAAAAAATTGTACAAACACTGAAGTTGGAATTGGGAATCACGTGATGCCATTAAGACAAAACCCCCCGACCAAGTGACTAAATTAATTTGCAAGAGAGAGAGAAAGAGCTTAAAGCATTTTAAAATTAATGATTCAGTCAAAAATATCACAATTAAACTAGTAGTAGAAGTAGTAGTAAAAAATTTGTAATTTGTTTTAAGTTTTGTTTAGCTAACATAGAGGAGATCTGTGGGGAATGCCTTTTCTTCTACTCATGCTTGTAGCCATGTCCTCATCAGAAACCTTATTAGCTGATCTCCCACACAAATATAGCCCACTTCTCTTCTTCCTCACAATCTGATCACTACTGTATGCCATGCTCATGTTCTCTGACCCTGATGACCCTGAAGACCAGCTCATCGGCTCATCGCTGTCTACAATTGTTGAATGCGGTGTCTCGTTTGTCATTTCATCCTCTCCCATGTCTTGTGGAATCAGGAAATCAGGGCTCAGAGTTAAAGTGTTGCATTTCCTTAAGAATGCAGAGAGGTCTTTGTAGTGTTTCAGCACAAAATCCACCTGATAATAATTCAAAATTTTAAGCCCACAATTTAAGGGGGGGATTAAATCATTTGATTGCTGATCATGATTTAGAGCTTTAAGGTAAATTAACAAGTCAAAATTCAAGTGAATATATATTTTACCTTGCACCCCAGAGAGCAATGAATAAAAGGTTCTTGGAGACTTCTGTCACAGGAAGTACAATAGTTTCCGGCCCCTTTGAATTGCCTGTTTTGAGGTCTCTTCTTGATGAACACCACTTTAGCACTGTTAATAGTATAGGCCTAATCGAATTAAGGTCATCGGTTAGCAAATATGAACTGAATTGTACTTAAGAAAGAAACTGTGATGAAGAATCCAAAATTGAACTTCATTTTTTTCCTTTTGAAGAAATAACTAACCTGAACATTAGAGCAATCTATAAGCTTTTGGAGATCTTCCAATCTGACAACATCATGATATACGTACCGACGAACCTGAAGAAGCCTGTGAAAACGATGTGAGGGTATGCAATGAGGGCAGATACTAATGCAACAATCCAAGCAATACACGTTCTTTTCATTCTTCTTTGCAGTTTCATGGTAAGAACACCCCACGAAGAATTTCTGAGAATAAAGGGCTTCCAACCATGCAGGCTTCTGAATTCCCTAAAGCAACATGAAAGGAAAAGTATCCCAAATTAACCATGAAGTCAATAAACGAAAAAAGAACCAATAAAAGATTTAATGGAGAGAAAGGGAATAAAGACAAACCATGATAACCATAAACACTTGAGAGAATAGAGCCCTCCTCGAGCAGTACTTATCAAGACAGTGGAGTTAACAGAAGAGAGAGGGAGAGGGGTGGGGGGTATGGCGATTAGAGTATTTATGGAGGTTCACAAGAAAGGGAAGGGTATATATTTATTCCTTGGAGAGATACACAACATTTTGTCAATTGGTGGCTTATTATATATATGGGGGAGAAAAGAGAGAAAGATAAAAGAAAGTGAAGTAAGATATGACGAGAACGTGGGTGCTGTTTCCATGTCTCCCATTCTAGACCACCCCTTTAAACAATTCTTCCATCTCCTTGGCTTAAGAGCTCCTTATTGCTAAACTAACTAAGCTCTCCTTGAAGGAGCTGCCTTTTAGAATATATTTTTTTGCTGTCCTTCAGTTTATTTTTCTGTGATTCTCATGCTCATCGGCTCTTGGTTGGTGAAATGGGTTGGCTCTAATCTCTCTTTTGTTGAGAATTTGAATTGAACAAAAAGCATAGTAATTTAAAGATTTTATGTTATGATTAACTGTAGCTCTAATTAACGATTGAGTCAATGATAAAATAACAGTGATTGAAATAGTTCATATTTGCAGTAATCACAATTATTGCTTTACCAAGTCACCTTAATTGAGCCTAATTCTTTACAATTATAACATTGGTAAAAACTTAAGCAACTTGTGAGGATAGGTCTTATCTTAAGAAGTCTGTCACGTAGTTGAAAAACCCAAAAAAAAATAAAATAATAACAGCACTTAATTTACTAGTATTAAATACACACTTTTGTTTTTGGAAGATGACATATTTTTCTAGGTAAGTGTTGTTTTTCGCATAACACATTCTTCCCAAATTTATTATCATCCCTGGTATGACTTCAAAGCTAAGTAACTAGGTACCGCACAGGATGGTAACGTGAGTGTGTATATGTATAGAATCTGAAAAGAGATCTCTGATATGCCTAAAGCTGCATGGAGCCCCAATATCTATAGTAATATATTTTAGCTAATTTTCCACACATTTCAGATTTGGTAGAAATTATTTCACATGAAACTAAATAAGTGCAAACACAATAATTATATTTAATTTCTTAAATAAAACCACAAGGAAATATTAACTGTAAGAATTTTTTTCAATTTTGAGCTTATCATCAATTTGGGGGAGTACATTAAGATATATATCAAGGCATGAATTGTGATCATAGAAAGAAACAAGATGTAGTTAAGTAGAAAGAAAATAAAGATTCCCCCCATGTATCTCTCCTAGCCAAGTTGCACTCTATTTTCTTTGGAAGTCTAGATGTACCGTCCTTGTAAATGGGGAAATCTTTATGAGGACCGAGGATACCCTATGAGGAGGATCCAATCACAGTCAAATTATGTTCTCTTGCAAATGTTGACTTTAGCCCTTGTTTTTATTTGCCTTTATCATTTTCTGTGGAGGAGCTGTTATGACAAGGGGTTAATTTTCCATCATTATTGATTAATATTTTTTAAAACCAGTCTTTTATAAATAAATCACACAAATATCACTCGAATTCATATTTTCCTGTGTAACAATTGGATGTACTTAAAATCAATGATATATATTCGCGTAAGAATAAAATTATTTCATCATAACTTAAAATTATGGGTTCAAATTTGGAAAATAATATCTTTGGATTTATGTACATCTATATTGTATTATATAATTAGTAATATCAACTAATTAGCAGAAAAAAACCATTTAAATTTAGCAATAGCAAATGATTTCACCTGCTCTGAGGCAATAATTGGAGGCAGAGTTTTTAGGGTATGTATATTGGCCGGTGCTATTACCTTGCAATATTGCAGCAATCACTGAACCTTATGAACAAAGCTAAAAACACAAACATGTACGAGGAAACCCGGTTTTTGGGGATTCAGACATGGCAACATTCAACCCAACTACTCCACTAATCAGAATCAACTATGTGGCTTTAACAATAATGTGGTTTTTCTAGCACAAACAATTGACAGACAAACACAACTCATTAAGCACTAGTTAAGAGACTCAATGTCCCTTAAATTAATTCTGGATTCATTTTACTAATTTTGAGGTGACCTAGCTTGTTGTGCCTTTAAGCTCCATCCAAGAGCAAATCTTGGGGTTTGCTAACTATTTTGCCACTTCCACTTATGCCCTTCAATTTTCAATATGATCAACCTCCTAATCTTCTGGCTAATCATCAATCGTAGCATGCCATGTCACTATGCAAAAGTGCCAGGTTTTTTTATAATTTTTTGGCAAATAAAATAAACAAAATTTTCCAAAAAACAGGAGTAGGGTTGATTACTTGTTTAATCTTCTCTAGAAAGTTCAAATTGATTTAGACTGCAACCGCTGCCTAGCTAGCGTTAGCTTAATGTAATGATAATCCCAAATTTTAAACCAAGAAACAAAACTAGTTATATATTCGAAATAAATAGCATATAATACGAATTATTTCCCTTGTAAAATAGTGACAAGAAGCAACAAAGAGCAAGATGGTCTGATAGATTTAAGTTAGACAACAATCCGAGCTCGCAATAATCATAACAAAGAAAGGTTCAGACCTATGAGCTTGCAATTAAGATCTATGCTAAATTTAGGAAAAATCCGTGACAAAATAGGGTTCCGGAAAAGCTGCTTGTTTTCTTCTGGTAAAGGAGCTGTGAAAAAGTTGTGAGGGCGCTAGGCTTATAGCCTCCCTATATTTTTTGTTCACACGTTTATTTATCTCATGCTAATGCGCATTTTATAAGCTCATATTTTTTATTCATTGTGTTATTAAAGAACATTTCACATTCAATCCTAAAGCATTAATATTCAATAAATTGAGTACATTCAATTCCTTTAATAAAAAATTACTACAATAAAAGATAATATTTCATTTAGTTCATGCTTATCATATAATCTAAAATTTTTAAGTTAATTAAGTTGCTGATTATTCATGTTTTTGTTCATTTTTTAATTAATTTTGAAAGCAAAAAACTAAAAATATATTTAGAAACAAGAGTAAACAAATATTTTTTAATAAGTATGAATAAAACATTTATCTTTACAGATAATAAAACGCATGATTTTACTTGATATAAAAAAATTATATTTGAATGTATGATGCATTTAACATTTGAGTCTTAAAATTCCACCCATCAGCTCAAACTCAGCGATCTTTCTTTTTAGTATTACTTATACGTGGCAACCATATGTGTCATGTGTGCATCTGAATATTTGGTTTATTGGTTGGTACATAATCTCCTGATTAAAGAGTAAAGTTTGAGATAAATTACAGTTAATCCTAAAATTATCCAAATAATTATTGTCTTCCTAGAATTTCAAGATTATTAAATTAGTCCTTGGAGCTTAAACTCAATCAAATTATGTTGTCAATCAAACATTTCAGTCCCTCCATTTAGAATGACTTGTTTAATCTACTAGGATTGTAAGTAGAGGAATGCCATGTGGTGAATAAAAGAAAATCTCAAAAGTAGTATGTAATGGAAACGAATTTGAAAAGATTTAGGGAAGAAATTAAAGAATAATCGAAGTCCGCATATATAAAGTTGATACAAATTTTGAAAGTTTAGATATTAGTCAACCGTTAGTCATGTTAGATTTAAGATTTTATTTGATTTTAAGTTTTGATTCGACAAATAAGTGATCAAAATTATTTTTTAAATGTTCAAATAAGTCTAAACGGTCTTTGAAAAGGTTTAAATGAAAGAGTTAGTACTTAATTGAAAAAAAAAAGCTCCTTTATTTGAGAATCTACCTTTAATCTATTGATAGATGTTTTTTATCAAGGGATAAATGAAAATCATCTATTGATAGTTGGTTATTCTAAACATTTGGATCTCAAAGACCATAAGCATTTATCGATACATGCCACGCATCTATTAATAAATAGCCACTCGAAAACACTTTAAAAGATCTTGACTTGTATCTATCGATAAATAGACGCGACTTTGAATTTATTGAAGGCAATCTATCGATAGATTATAAAATCTATCAGTAGACAGTGACAGTTGGAGTCGAAACAAAGTGCTAAATGACTATTTTCACATTTAATGGATCTTCAACCATCTTTAAAGCTTCAACAACTATAAATACAAGCTCCCACCACATTTATGAAGGTTGGAAGAAATTCAGCTCAAATCATTTAATACTTCTTGTTCTCCTCTTCTAGCATTTAAGTTTTTTATTGTATCATTTATTAAGCTTTTATTTCTTACTTTCTTCCTTACTAAACATTGTACTTAATCTGCTACTGAGCCTTTAAGAGGCATTCTAACTGTGCTCATCTCATTTATTGTATTCTCTTCGGTGGTTATACCATAACCAATTAAAAAGATAATATTTAACTGGTTAGTCAAAGTAAAAGGTAGAGTAGTTGTGCTTGATTATTATATTATAAGAATGTACCTGTTTTATAATCAGTATTGTATTCAACTTGATTTCAATAGTGGATTTAAAACTCCTTAGTAAATCTAAAGAAAAGAACATCGGCAAGGAATTCGAACCTCTATAAAAATTATTGTATTGATTTTTTTTTCTCTTCTCTTAATCTGATTTGTGCACTTAATTTCTCTTATCTTACAAGAAATCACTTGTTCTACTTATTTCAAAAAGGCAAATTGTTTTTAAGAAAAAGTGTTTTCTCAAGAATTTGAAAGAAATCTCAAAATATAAAAACATTCCAATTCACTTTTTCTTGGAATTGTTCATATTGAGCTTATTGCACTAATAAGTCTTAAAGGTATATTAGATCTAAATAAAAATATAAAAATTTGATTGAATGTAATAAAAAATAAAAATTTATTTAATTTTTCAAAATAATTTAAGAACTTTTTCAATCATTATACTTAAAAAAAGGTAAAAAAAAATCTTAAGTTGGAATTTTTTTTATCTACTTAACCACCAAAATTCTGATCAATTAAAATTTGCGTTACTCTTTAAATACACACATATTTGTGCAAAACTACCAATCATGTTCGTATTATTTTATAATTTTGAAAGAAATAAAAAAGACATAAAAAGAGATAAGGATAATGTAGAGACAAAATAGAAGAAACGTGAGATGTTGACATAAGTAAGAAATACTTGATTTAGAGTCTATTTGGTCTGATATATTTTTAGCTTAAAAGCTATTATGAAGCTCTTATAAAAAATAATAACTTTTAAAATTAAACTAAATCTGTTTGATAAATTTACTTTTATAAAGTCTTTTTTATAAATAAGTTATTTGACAAAATAATTTATATAAGTTATAATTTTGATTAAAATTACCATAAAAAGGTATTTAATAAATAANAAATAATTTTCTTTTAATCACAAATTTCTTTGTTCATAATGGAAAAATGTTAATTTTATTTTTTTATTTATAAAAGTATAAAAAGTATTTTTATAAAACATAAAAGTTATAATTAATAATAAATCATAAAAATTGAAAACAAATAATGTTGAAATTATTTTTAATAGATGAGGACATATTTGAAACAAAAAGAAAAATTTTCTTAAAAAAGAGACGTGTTTTTAAAAATAGAGAAGAGAAAGTTCCTCTTTGCAGCTTTTTCTGAAACTCTTTTTTACAAAATTTTATTTTTTAAAAAAAAACTACTTATTTTTTAATTATTTTTTTAAGAGCTTCACCAAATTCTTGTTTAACCTGATTTTTGTTTTTAAGAGATGGATAAGTTGAAAAAAAAAACGAGACCAAACAAGCACTTAAAATATTTAAAAAGAGACGTTATCAAATTGTGAGAACCAACTCAACCTCCCCATCCCCATCCATCATATATTAGCCAAAACATTAACATAGACAATATAGATGATTTGCTTGTGCCCCCATGTTTTAGGGTATTAGAGTTGGTCGATAATTAAAATTTATATGTTTTTCAGTTCCATCTGCAGTTTAGATTGCTTGCCTTTACTCTATTTTTTGCCATTTAGAGAAACAAACTGAAATTCCAATATGCATGCTAGTTTTATATAGTTTCATTCAACAAGAAAAACTAACCATATATAAAACGTATATTTTCTGAAATATACTATTTCCAAATTTGAGCATAATTTGCAATTCACCTAAATCACAAACAACTTTGTGAAATAACATTTTATCCTCCTTTTGTATTTGTGATATATTAATTCAAAAGGTATAATATCCAAAAAAGCCTCTAAATTATTTTAAAAAAATTCAAATAAGTCTTTATATTTTTATTTTAAGCTAAATAAGTCATTATTTTTTATTTTAAATTAAATAAACCTTTATAATTGATAATTGACTTAGTTAAAATACCATTTTTTATTTTATTTCACATAACATTGATGTGACATAATAACATATCGTGTGATGTAACATACTGATATATTATAATTGTTGATAATGTGATATATTAATTTGATATAATAACATGATCATTTGATATTTTCACTTTCACATCAACGTCATGCCCATGTCATATGGATATAAAATAACAAAATATATTTTAATTAACGACAATTAGTTAATCATTAGTTATAAGAGTTTATTTGATAAAAAATAAAAATACAAAAACTTATTTGAATCCAATAAAAGAATAAGAACTTATTTAAATTTTCTTAAATAATTTAGGAATTTATTTGAACATTATATCCAATTCAAATAAAAAAGAAATTAAATCATATTTGAAAGACATTGAATTATTTTTTTTTTTGTACTAAAAAGAAAATATTAGGACTCGAATCTTTCTCAAGTCTCATTCCATCCTTACAATATTTGTTAAAAAATAATCAAGTAATCATGTGAATATACTCTCTAAACAAAAATTCAAATGGTGAAAACTATGTGATATATGATTAAAATGTAATGGAATTAGGCTTCTCTTGTCACCGTTATATATTACGTTGCGTTCTTCATTTTTATGCTCTAAGACTATTTAAAAAGAAATTTCAAAAAATGTGAATAATTTAAGAATGAAGTAGGTCTCTTTTTTAGACTTTTTGACTTCAAAATTATTAGTATCTGTAAAATAATTAACAATATCTAATTTTTTCTTGAAACAACAATTTTCTTCAAAAAAGCGAAACTTAAGTTACTTAACGATGTCTTTCAATTACTTTTGAAGTAAAAAAGGTGGCTATTATTAGAGCAAAGCAGCAATATTTATATACTTTATTAAAGAAATAAAGGGGATGAATGAAAAACGATAAAGAAACCATATGTTTTATCTATGTAAAATATAATAGCAAAATTCAGTATGAAATCAGTAAACTTTCGGTTGATAACAGTGGATTAATCATCAGAACCGACCAATTGAAAATTAGGAAGAATTCACGTGCACTCTCTAATAATCAAATCTATATTATGTAAACCCCAAAGACAAAGAAAGTACTTATAATGAAGAAAATTGTGAAAGAAACAAAGGGGGATTAATGGTTCAAATGAGCATCCCCACGTGCCATGAAAAGGCAAAACCTCACGTGCAGGGGATCCAATGGCCTGACTTCGAAAGCCGAAAGCGAAGGGTGTCTTTCAACAGACAAAAATATTTCTCTTTTTTTTTATTTTCCTAAAATTAAATTGGGTGGTCAAAGGTCAAAGATGCAGCAGAGATGTAATGTGGGCAAGGGGCAGTGGGCGTTAAGGGGAAGGGGAAACTGTGGAAGAACAAAACAGAGAGTGGGTCAGCGTGTGAGCCGCACGAGGGGATCTCTCTGACCCCCCCTTTTCTTTCTAACATGTGTGAGTGACTCACAGCCACTTTGCTCCTGTCAGAAACAATGGGTTTTAATTACTGGCATTAAGCGGCTGAGCCAGTTTGATGTTACTTGTATAGTTTTATATTTTGCACCCCTTTGTGATCAAGGCCTACCTCACGTGCACGTCCTTTTTCCAGGTATTGAAAGTGGTAACTGTTTTGAGGTTAGTCTCACGTGAGATCAAGATGCGTGGAATCAAACTCTTTTTAAAACATTAAAGCTGAGTAATGAATCAACAAGTAAAAGATGACTAAAGCCAGTACCTAAGCTTGGTCTAAGTACGACCATCATCACCTTCACCCTTTGTTATTACTCGCATGAATTAAACATTGCGCAAAGAGAAGGTGCCTGGGTTGTGATTATTTACTTCTTAAAAACTTATAGCTGCTTAGTTCGTGCATTCATCTTTCCCCATTGACTGTTTTGAAACGACATTCCTCTGCTCTGATCTCCCTCCTGCTTAAATATCTTGTATGTAAGGCGTTAATTAGCTGGTAAAGTTCTTGGCTACAACTTAAACGTCGAGTTTCGTCTTTATTACATACAGGAGTCCTAGTTTCCATGTCTTATTTATGTACATTTTTCACAGTATTATGCTGCATCATTTATGCATGTGAAGATGGTCATGCCCCAAAAATAAATAGATGAAAGTGCTCTGATACCATTTGATTATTGCATATAATTGGCAAGATACTTAATGGGTCAAATCTGTATGTGGGAGTTGTTAATAGCACATATGATTGGAACTCCATGTCAAAAGGGTGGCCTTGCCACTACATAGATTCCTAAATCTTTAACTATTTAAGATTAACACACAAAATTGCTCCTACTTTGCAGATAAGACATACCAGATACCACCCAGGTGGTTTTTAAGACAACCTGACGACCCTACCTCATTTCTAGCCCTTTTTTTTCCTTCTCTACAAATAACTATCAAGGTCCACATTTCCAACTTGTTTAGGATTTTATATGTCACCATATAATTCAATAACATTTAACTAATGATCTACCTGCTACTGATTTATACTTTTCACCACAGCTAACAGCAAAACAAGGAGTCACCGAGTTTAACCCTCTCAGCGCATCATATGTATGAAAGAAAAGGGAAACCTAAGTTGGACAGCTAATTAGACCATATAATGCCTTGCATTAATAATGAGTTTAATAGTATTTACACAATCATCAATTCGCAAGCAGGCAATACTTGCATTAATAAGCATACACCAAATATTGCCTCTTCCCCAGATTATCATCTTTTTCCAGGTCTTTTATTCCTGGTGTCTACATAATCAATAATTTATACAACAAATTTCAAGGATCATCATAGATGATATGCAAGGAAAGAAAAATCATACTTCGAATGATCCAAACCCAGCTTCAAGGCTTCTGAGCAGAAAACATGATGAAAGATTGCTGAACCTTTTTTGTAAAGTTGGTAAGACCACAAGATGTGCATACGTCCTCTATCTCCTCCTCTGTAAGGTAGTTATAATTTTGCAGAATCCTCTGCAACAAAAGATGAATGTCTTTAAATTCAAGTTGATGGTACATACAGTGCAACCAAACAACTATAATCATCTCAAGAATAGAAATTATTAAAAAGGAAAAAAAATGCATCTGAGAATAAAAATTGCTAAGTGATGGAAAGTCAAGAAGCAGGTCAAACCTCTGGTACTAATTAACACATCATTATACGTGTAGCAAATAGGTTTTGGACACAGAGGATAGACACAAAATACCGGTTGGACTTTTGCATATATTGGGGATGTTATCTATAGTTTAGACATTAAAAAAGACTTAACATAAGTGAATGGCAGAAATAAAAGGCGGTGGAATTGTAAAATGCAGCATGGTGAACAACTCAGTGTAGCCAATGTCCATGTGTTAAAAAATGGGCATGTTTGCCAAATGAAGGGAGAACATGCTAATACAAAGTGAAAAGTTAAAAAACCTGACCAAAAATATTGTGCTTTACCTCTCTGAAAGGTCGTACTATCCAGGGAGTAGTAGAGCTATAGCGAAGAAAAGTGCTTCCAACAAAAACTCCACCACTTCTCAATATACGGCTAATTTCAGCAACCTGAAAATAATCAAAGCAAGTAACCACTTAAGAGTATTCTCTAACTCAGAAAAGTCCTGAAAGTGATGTGCACACTGACTCAAAGAAGTAACATTGCCATGAAGTAGCATGCTATAAAATTAAAAAAAAAAACCCCACTATTGAGATGTTTTATCATCTTAAGCTCTTAGCTGATAGGATTTTCCATAGGTTAGCCTACAAGACCAATGAATAAAAAGATGCTTATTTCTTTTGTCTAGTTAGACCTACAACAGAATTCTAAAAAAATTTCTCCAATCAAATCAGTCTTTAAGGACAAACAAGGACAGAAGGAAGAACAGAACAAATTCAGTTTGTCTATCAGAAGGGTTAAGTCAGGATTGTCAGATCAAGAACATTTTGGTACATCTGCAAGCCAATTTGCCAGCAAAATTGCAGGAGAAAAATAGAGGAGGAAATAATGCTTACTGCATTTGAAGTAGATGGCCAACAATGCAAGGCAGCACCAGCATGTACAGCATCAATGGAACCCGATGAGAAAGGAAGCCTGGAAACATCAGCCCTGACAAGAGCAATATTGCTGCACATTTTGTAATGAAGTGTGAATCAATTCTTGGTTTAAGAGGAAATACAAACATTCAAAAGTAAAATATTGATATTTGCATAACTGCTTCAACTTTTAGCATCAAAGAGGTAGAGATGCTACCTAGCTAAAAGAGATGCATCTTGCTCAATGAAATCATTACATTGCCGCAGCATGTTTTCAGAAAAATCAAGTGCAATAACACCAGAATATGTCCCAGATTTGGCAAATTTTCTGGAAAACAAACCACTTCCACAGCTAACATCCACCAAAATGCCACCTTCTGCAGGTTTGAAGTATTCCTGAGCCATTCTGAACTGCATTATTTGAAAACCATAAAGTTAAACAAAAATAGCAAGGTTACAAACTCAACAATAGGCCATACAACATAAGGATATTCAGTAGGTATTAATTCTGCTTGTTCAGGAAAAAGAAACGTCAGGCTAAAAATATTACCCTTCAACTTCATTTACTTTCATGGAGAGGCTTCACAAAACAATATATGCATGTGTATAAATTAATATTCTACAAGAGACTCATTTCTTTAGAATGACCTTCTGAGTGTTATTCATCCATCTCTGTGCATTTGAATATGATAGAAAGCCAATCAACATTTACCTCTTCATCAGGCCCAGGAAAGCCGCTTCGATTAAAATTTTGACGCCAGCCTCTTTCATAGACAAATGATACAAAAGGACTCCTAGAAAGGATGAAAGCACGATATAATGAAAATAATACCTTTACATTGAAAAATTTTAGTTATGCCACGAAATGTCATCTTTGGAGGTGTGTTAGAGGCAGTTATCATTCTTGTAGCAGCATTACTCAGGACTTCTTATTATCCAGTTATCTCAATTATGGCAGTAGGTACCTTGTGTTTTTCTATGGCAGATCTGAAAGGAACCAAATAAGTGGGCTGAACATATGTTGGTTTTGGATAATGTTGGATTAAAATACTTCTATTTTACTTGGGACTCAGTTCAATCTAGAAATACAAGTAACTGGTAAAAAGTATTGTGACTTATTAACAGATTTAGGTTCGAATGGTTCTTGCTTTTGTTACTTGTTGTTTACTTCTGGAAGTCTAAAGTATTAAATGTGTAAAGTGCAAGAAAAAACAATATTTTTAAAGAATTAAAAGTTAAAATTTCAAATTTTTTAGTTAAAAAAAAATATAGTTTACTTTAATATGGAACAATCATGCTTGAAGTAACCATTTGCTTGTTTTAATCAAACACAATTTTCTTTTCTATATTTGCATTTGCATTTTATAGAAATTTTTTAGGAAGTGAAAGGCAAATAGCTATAGTAAATATCAAATGGAGACTTAAAAAATGAATTGTTTTTCTTTTAGAGTAGATTTTCATATTACATTTCAGACTTTAGATTAAAGTATCAAGCCTTCTTAAACATAACTTTAAACGAAACCTTTATGTTTTTATGATTCTATCTTTATCCCTGCCTTCTCACCCTTTTAATTTGTTGAAGTCATGTTTTAGCAATTCAGAGAGTTATAGGATCTCAGACAAGTTATTTTATAGTTTCATTAGTTACTGTAATCCTGCTCTGCACAGGACCCCCAAATTCTGCACATTTTCTGGAATATGCTACAGAGTTGATTTTTGTTCTCAGATATATTTGGAATTTGAACACAGATTCATGGATCCAGTCATAAACTGCTGATTATCTTTCTAGCTGCATCAAATTCCAGAACAGATTATACTTGCCAGAATTTGATTTACTTACTAAACATAAAACCTAACCAAATTGTACTT
The DNA here is from genome assembly GCF_000208745.1 of Theobroma cacao. Taxonomy (NCBI): domain Eukaryota; kingdom Viridiplantae; phylum Streptophyta; class Magnoliopsida; order Malvales; family Malvaceae; genus Theobroma; species Theobroma cacao. The sequence continues at coordinate 7,903,265 of NC_030858.1, forward strand.
AAAATTCGTAGAACAAGTTGAATACTCAACCTGTCATGTGTTAAGGCATCAAGTGTAAATCCATGTATGTGTAGCAACTACCCATACCGGAATAGCTCGGTCCCAACTGGTTTGACTTCGGTGTAGTCCCTCAATCCAGCAGTAATAGTCAGATCCAAGTATACATCTTTACTCGAGTATGATTTGTTGCATTTTTTACACTTGAATCCAGACCGGTAGATAGCTTCCCTGCAAGTTGTCCAAATTCATTAGATAATCATACAGTAACCCGATCGAATCCATTATATATCAGTATAAATTCTAACTTACAAGTTAAGACCTGAAGGACCTTTTCTTATCAGTGGCTCGTAGCACACAGGGCAAGAAAACAAGTCAGTGTCCACTGTTTGATTCCGCTGAGAACTTAAATCCTGAAAAAGATATTGTTTTAATTATCTTAATGCACAAGTAAACAAGGGCATCCAACTTTTCTGGGTGAAAGGAAGTTGCTCCATGATGTTAAGCATCATATAGATATATACTACATAAAATTCAGCTGTAACACTTGTGGACCAGAGTGGAGTCATGCAACAAGGATTTAAGATGACTGAAAAGGGTAAAGAGCAAGAAAATTTTAATTCCCATGAATTAACCAAACTCTAATTCACTTGAAAGCGGCACAGCATGTAATTTCCAGCACATCAGAAAAAAAAAACGAAAAATTGAAACTTTCAGTTCGGATAATTAATGTGAATTTTCAATTACTTAAACATCTTTTCTGACACAATAATTCAAGTGGTTAAAAAGTAGTACTTGAAATTTAAGCCAAAAATAAATTAGGAAATTTTATAAAATAAAAAAAAATAAAAGGAGGAGCAGATAAGAGTGTACCGGCTCCAAAGCGACAGCGGAGCTCGCACGAACAGTGAAGCGGAACGGTTGAGAAGAGAAATGGAGGGAAGGACGAAAGCGTGAACACTGAGAAAGGCAAGGGTATTTCGGGAAGAGAGATTTGTGAAGAGGGCGAAGAGATGGTGAAGCAATCGCCATTGGAAATGGAAAAGGCTGGAAATTGTGGTTTTGGCAAACTTTTGCGCCTTTGGGTATTGTAATATGCAGGTATGTTCGTTGGTTTGCATTTAACTTTGGTGTGGAATTAGCGGCATAAACGTCAGCACCAAAACAAATAACCAAAAAACAAATATTCTTCCGGCAAAAAATAGAAATATATATATATATATTTTGTCCTCCCTTGTTTGATAGTGAGAACATATTATATATTCAAAAACCAAATTCTAGACTTGCTTACAACTTACACCTTACACCTTACATTGAAAAAATGTATAAAGTGTATATTAAATTTATTTATATTTTCTAAGATGCTTGTGCCATGCAAAGGGCATATATATATATATTTTTTTTACTTGAGCATTGTTGCAGGAGAAAAATTGTTTTATTTGAATGATTTTTAATTTAAAAAATATTTATATTTTTTATGTAACCTTAATATATGTATGCGCTAATATCAGCATATTGTAAATAATTTATAATATTTTATATATTAGTAATTAAAATTATTGTTTTATATTTTTTTTGAAAAGTAAATTATTTTTTTATATAAAAAATATTATTTTTGATATAATCAATTAAACCTTCCAAGATTTTACTTCTATATGTAGTTTATAAATTGAAATATAAGGCAAAACATGAAATTAGCGCGTGAGCCTTTTGTTGAATGATAATTGTGTATCTCCCTATCATAGTTCGGTTTCAAATCCTCATCCTCAAAAACTACTCTTAATAAAAAATAAAAATTATGTATAACTATAGTTTTCATGCATCCTATCAATTTTCATATGATAAATATATTTTATATAAAGAAGTAAATATATATTTCAATAATATTATTTAATCGAGTGTGTTAGTTTTATGTTTGAAAGTTTCATTGTTCAATATCTTTGTTTTTTGAAATTATAAAATAATAGTATTACTGTCACTAATCTAAGTGCAAATCCAATCTTTCATTTCACTATGGAAATTGAAACATCTTGTCTTAGATGATCACTTTGTTTGACAGCATGTCAACTTTAGTATACTAATTACATATTTGGTTCGCGAAATAAAATAAAAATAGAATAAAATAATTATTCTGTAGAAATAGAAAAAGGTGTGAATAAAATAGACTAAAATAGTAATTATATAATTTGTTACGATAAATGAAATAGAATAGAAATAGTTATTATGACTTATTACAGTGTTTAGTTGGTAAAAATATTTTTGAAATAAGAAAAGAATAGAGGATAAAAAGATAAAAATATCATTTATTACTTATTTTATTATTTATTTTTATTTTATTTTACATATTAAATTTTATTTATAATTTAATATTCATATTTAAAAATATTAATATTTATTTATAATTTAAATATTATTATGATTATTTATTTTTAAATATTAATAATTTATAATTTATTTAAAATATTAATAATTGATAATTAAAATATTAATA
>NC_030858.1:7907829-8026813 GCF_000208745.1 Theobroma cacao
TATAAAATTTAGAAATTAATATTTTTAAAATATTAATATTTCATTTATAATTTAAATATTGTTATAGTTAAAATATTAAAATATTAATATTTTTAATTTTTTAATGTAAAAATTAATTTTATAAGTTTAAGTTTGTAATTTTTCAAAGAAAGTAAGGACATTTTATTTTAAAATGTTTTGAATTCTATTTCCATGGGTATGAAATAACTAATTTCATGGTATTAGCTATTTCAAGGTTTAGGATGATTTTGAGGAATAACCATTTCTTCCTCCAAATATCAAACATAGGTAGAAAATTTTTGAAAAGCCATTCCCTCAATTAAACATGCTATAAAAGTATCTTACATTCCTACTCATGATCAATAACTAATGGTTTAACTAAACCTCTCTCTTGGCAAAGATATTTGTCTATGAGATCCAAGATTGAAGTAGCAGATGCCTTCACTATTTTGCGACGGTATGTAAAGGAAATTGAGCCTCTTTCGTCCGATGCAGCAACAGACTAAGCTAAACTAATTACGTAGCAATAGACCAATACAGCAACAGATCAAACTAAATTAATGTAGCAGTAGGCCAAGTCATTGGAGCAACAACTCCAACTTCAGAAAGTGTCTAATAATGCATCAAGTAGCGAAGCTTATCCAATGTAGCAGAAGCAAATCAAAGTAAAAAACTTATCAAATCTAGCAGCTCAAGGCTAGGAAATTTAAATTAAAAGATCTAAAAATGAAATACCAAATTTAAGCTTAGAAAGTCTTATGACAGCTTTGACTTGTTCAACTTAGTTAACTTGAATACTTTTACCCCTTCTAATTTCTTTATTTTTCGTCAATCTCTTTATTTGCTTGTTTCTCCACTTCAGCACATCATCAATGAATCCGTACTGGTATCTCAGCTGTAAGACATGCATAATCCGCTGCCCCATATGGTTCAAACAACTCTGCAAACATTCCTTTCTTTCTTCTTGACTTACATCCCATGTCCTTGCATAATTGGTCATTGTACCATATCTGGACTCCAGCAATACAAGACCTCCTGAAATACTTGTTAGCATTTTGTTTAATGTACTTGTCCCAAATTTTTACATCCTTTTCCATCTCTCTTACAGAAGGCAAGTCCATGTTTTCACCAAGGAAATGTGCTAGCCATTGACATCTTATTTCAGAGGTAGCCAAATTTGATAGACTCTCTGCATATCCTATTATGGCCAATTGTGGAATTCGAGGTGGAATTATTTGCCTGCATCAGTGCAGAAGAAGATATTATATTAAAATTAGTTGTGCTGAAAAGAAGACATGGATTTATATATTGTAAGATTTAAATTCTTTTGAGATGGTACAAATTGTAAGTTTAATAATTATGTAAGAACAATCGCACAATTATCTACATCTCCACCCACTCTTAGGTGGATTTTCCTCTTAGTACAAATGTGGAAGATACACATAGTTCTGCATATACAATGATGGAAATTATTTTGATTAACACTGTTGTTTATGGACCCTAATTGGCCCGGAGAATCTGTGTGCCTTGTCACTGTTTCTTTTTAATACTTAATCTTTATGTAAAATGGCAGTTGGAAAGAAAGAATGGTACAAGCAGACGTGGCAGCTGGACATTTATGGAGTGTCCAAGTTGCACCAGAGGAGTCTTGGGAAAGAGTGCAAACAATGCAACTTTACGAATTTTGGACAAAGTTGAGAAATGCAATCTACCTGCCTAATGATTTACTGACACGGCGTGGTGCCCTGTAGATATCTACCTATTATCTCTATTACATGCTTAAGAGGAAGCCGCAAAGGAGATTCCACACTTGGGCCCGTTTGGGGCTTTTTTTTATTGACATGAAATTAATTTAAAATGATTGATTTAAAAAATTTTTTGCGATGATTTTTGTGAGCCGGTTGCATTTTGGATTGTTAACAAGAAATTTTTTTCTGTAACTTCAGAAGAGGTTTTTTTTTTTCATTGAGTGATGATGTTTTGGTTCACAAAGAATTTAAGTTAATAGTGCTTTCATATACTAAGAAATATATTTTTTTATAAAATAATTATTTTTTAGATATTTGTGGATTTCATCCAAATTTGATGTGAAATAAATTTTTAATTTTTAATGAGACGTGATAGAAATCATAAGATGGATTAATTTTAAATAATTATAAAGGCATGAGAAAAAAAGTATTAATTAAAATTGAAGATCATTTAGAAAATTTCATCATTAAAACTAAAAAAAATTAATAAGTATAATTAATATTCATTTTATTTTGATTTTAAAAAAATATTCATTTTATTTTAATAATTTTATTGTATGAATTATGTAGCTTATCAATAATTACTTCTAAATTATTATATTTTCTCAATATGAATTTGATTTCACTATTAGAATCATGTAATTAACAAAATATGATTGTATCAACATTAACATATATTAAAATATAAAAAATCAAATGTTTTCAAAAAAAATTTGCTTAATAAGAGATGAGAAAATATTTAAATTTTTTTAAAAGTAATTATCTTTAAATTATCATTATAACTATTATTTATAATATTTTTAAAATTAAAATTATTTCTCTTTAATTATTATTATTATTATTTATAATATTATATAATTTTAAATTATTTTAATAAAATATTCAACACTCTCGCAAAGCGAGGCACCACTCTAGTCTATAATATAAGTAAAAGGAAGCCCCAAAGGGGCTTCCTCATTTACCCATGTTTCAATCTAGGCAATGCTCACGTTTTCAATCTCTAAACCCATTAGTAAGTCTAACTTTACAAAAGAAGCAGTCAACCCACGTTTCCCAATCAATCTCTAAACCTATTAGTAAGTCCAGCTTTACAAAAGAACTAATCAACTCATGTTTTCCCATCAGTCAAATTCATATCTCTTTTCTCCATAGCTAGAGAAGTTACGATTCTAGGAAGGAGTTTTGAACTTGTCAAACTTGAAGGGAGGGTTTTGAAATCTCTGTCATGGGTTCTCAAATAAAACCCAAATTGCCCACATTAGTAATTCATTTGACCTTGTTGGTATTTCTCTATCCATTTTCATCCCCTGTTCTTTTACTTCTCGAGTCGGCTTATATTTACTTGATCATTTTCATCTTTTCAGCTTTTCTCATTGTCAGCTTCCCCTCGGGTCTTCTCTATACTTTAGGCTTGCTCTTGGGTCGACTTGGGAAATAACAGGGAATCATGAATTTTTAATATTTTATCATAGATTTCGTTCAGAGAGTTTCGGTTTTTGGGATTCAGTGTTATGTTTGCTTTTTGGGATTTCATTTTGGCCTTTGGATTTTCTACGCCCTATCGACATGTGTGGTTTGAGATGGGTGCCGTGTTTAGCCTTTTGGTTCCTACCATATCTCTATTTTTTTTTGGTTCTATCTTGATTTTTATTCTTCATTTCAATGTTTAGTACTTCTTAGGATAGAACAAGTTTTTCGTTTAAGGTCTTTTTTCATGTCTGACTTTTTTTTTATTGTCTATACATAATTTTACTTTGAGTGCTAACAAGCCTAACTCAATTTTTTTTAATCAAGTAAATAGTTTTATATTTAACCCCAACGCAACGCAGGGTTCAATCCTAATACACAAGTAAAAGAAAGCCCATTTTGGGCTTCCTCCTCTAACTCCGTGGAGGCCATAGCAGAGAATAAAAAAATATTAAAAAAAAAGAGATAAAAAGAAAAAGGAAAAAACAAGTAAAAAGAGGTTCATGAGCAACGCACGGGCCATAGTCTAGTGTGGATAATGAGAACCTTTTTCTTTTAATAAAAAAAATTAGGTAAGAACCAAATACCTGTAGAGAGGAAGTATAGAAGTTGGTGACCCCATTATATATTGTTGGAAAATTGGAGATGCAAAAATATTCTTAAGCTTTTGATCACCCTTGAATCCAGTAGCAAAAATAACAATATCTGTTTCGAGGGGCCTAGCCTTGTTGTCGAGGAACAAACCTTCCCTGCAAAAGCCAAAGACTGGTGAATTTTTAATAACGATGCTTCCGTCTTCCAATTTGTTAAAGAAATTTTCTGGTAGCGCTGCTATCTGACATGAAAAACCATTCTGAAGAAAGCTGTATTTGGGGACCATTCCATATTTCTTTAGCGGGAGTTTCCATCTAAGATAGCACTCAACAAGCTTGGAGATACCCCATCTCTGAAAATATATGTATATAGATCGACTTGGTAATTCACAAATATAAATTCTGGAATATGTTAGTTTTCAAATTCAAATAACAAGGTGAAAGTTGTACCAATGGTGAGAGCAAGGTTGCCAATAATTCTAGCAGAAATTTTTCACCAGGCTTATGAATTGAAAACTCTGAGATACGATTGCAGTATAGAAGACCCAGAGCAATTCCACTAATATTGTCATTAGGAAGAACCCAACGAGCAGTCCTTTGAATCATCGTGCAAGGGTACCTTGCTCCTAGAAAAGAACAGAAAGACAGATTTCTCTATGAATGAGGACCAGGCAGGCCAGGTTTTCCCGGAAACTTCAGTACTTGCATATATAGCGGTGATGTTGTTTTAAGTTAGACTTACCATTTATATTTGCACAATGTGCGGCTAAATCCATTGCAGATTTACCTGAACCAATAATAGCAACTCTCTTATTTTTCACTAATTCTTCAGCACTTGAGCTGTTCATAGCAGCGTAGTCCATGAAATGCAACACCTTGCCATTGAACACTTGAACGCCTTGATTTGGAGGCATATCTGGGATATTTGGGAGGCCACTGAATTGCCCGATACAAAGAATAACAAACTCAGCTTGGTAAACCTGGCCATTGGTATAATCAGTTCAGAACCCAATTAGCAAGAACAAATCCAGTTTCTGATATATGATTTCGTACCTCAATGTTGCAGCTCTTGACATCTTGCACTTTGAGGTGCCATTTTCCTTTGGAGCCAAAGGGCTTTCCGGTTCCTCCCCAGAGATGCCACGATTCAATCTGTTCATAAGGCTCTCCAACATAATCTATGCTTAAGACCTTGGAATTGAACTTGATGTAAGACGAGATGCCAAAATTCCGTGCATAAGATTCACTATACTCCATCACCTGAGAGCGACTGGGATAAATTTCTTTCACCGACGAAGGCCATGGAAAGTCAGAAAACTGGTAAGCTTCTTTAATGTTTTGGAGTTTTGTAGAATCTATAGTATGAGCCCAAACTCCTCCAATGGTGTTCTCAGCTTCAAACACATTAACTTGGAAACCCTTCTCCAGGGCATACTTGCAGGCAAGAAGGCCACTTACTCCAGCTCCAACAATCGCCACTCTTTTTTCCATGGTGATTAATATACTTCAAAGAAGCAGCTGAAACTCTGTTGTCCGTAGTTCTAGTCTATATGCCTTGTATCATCAATACAAAATGGCGAAACCTGAAGTACGTTTCAAGCATTATTTACCTGTTCTTTTCCTTTTCTTTTTTACTTGCTGCGCCAACCACTCAATTTTCGTTCTAATTTGTGATAATTACACTTCTAGTCCTATATGTTTGTGTATTTTTAACTTTCAGCCTTAAACGTTCAAAATTTATTATTTCAATCCTAAACATTTGGGATATGTTAATTTTAAATGTTAATAAATAAACAAATTTGATAACGGAAATATCTACATGGCTACCACCTTAGGAGGCTTCTGGTCTTATGTGGCACTGAAAAGAAAAGGCTATTTTCTTTTGAAATTAATAATAAAAATTATATAATGTACGCTACAATTGAAATAGAAAAATTAACTAAACCCAAATCAAGATTTTTTAATAAAATTCAAAATCAAATCCAACAATATCACAACTATATTCCTTTCCTCTCCAAATTCAACAAACCCAGCGCCCCAATTCTTCTACCTTAGGCTTTGTGATCTTCCTCTCACTCATAAATTCTTCCTTTCAACCAATATGGACAGCTGCTCACAAACCAGCAGTCCATATTTGGTTGCAGGTAGAGGTGAAGACTTGGTCATTGTGTTAGATTGGAGTGTTAATTTATTGAAGGGGTCTTTCAATTTTAAATTATTTGGGTTAAGTTAATTTTAGTTCAATTTAATTTTATTACTTTCAAAAGAAAATACAGCTTTTTCCTCGTGGCACGTAGACCAACACCATGCTAAGGTGGCAACCTTGTATATGGCAATTATGCACCATTGTTTCCACGCAATAAGCTTTTGGTTACTAAATCTGTTTGTTTATTGACATGAGGACTAAGGTTATCACAATTAGATAAAACGTCTAGGATTGCAACAGCAAATTTTAAAAGTTTAGGACTCAAAGTTAAAAACACATAAAAAGTTGAGAACCAAAAATGTATCTATCCTGATTATAATAATAATATAGATTAAAGTAGTAACATATCGATTAAATGACCTATATTATACATTCAATAGTTAGGTTCTCTCTTTACCGTCATCTCTATTGAAAACCAAACTTGATTTTAAATCTTTAAAAATGATTAAATTTTCATTCAAACTATAAAATTATATGATCGTACTACTTTTTTTTTTTTATTCATGTCGTAATAAGAATTCGTAGTCTATGTTGATAAAAAAGGTCAAATTGAATCCATCCATTTAGAATAAGAAAATAAATTATGATTCCCCTAACGTAAACGTAAGATAGTTCATTATTATAATTAGAAGTTTGACCGATCGACTAACTTTTGTACATTATAAAAATTGTTAGGCTACATATGATTTCTTTTTCCTCAGTTGCCCCTGATCTCAATTGAAAACGAAATTTGATTTGAAATCTTTGGAAATGATTAAATTCTCAGTCAAACTATGAGATTATTGATCGTACTGCGTCCTTTTTGTAAATGTCTTTTTCTTTTTTCTTTCCACATCACCAAGGGCGGAGCGTCCCATCTCTCAAATTTTTAAAATTTTAATGATTAATTCAAATAAAATAATAATAAAATGACTTCACAAGTTTTTTTCAACTTTACCCCTAAGTTTTTTCCTAATTTTTTAAATTTCTCCACTCCCTTTTCCCTCTCTTTCTTTTATCTTTTGTCCTTTAATTGTGAATCTATGAAGAGATAAAGGTTTTTTCATCTTCTTTTTTTTTTTATTATTATTATTATTTTAATTTTATTCTATTTGCCCACATGTTTTAAGTTTTTATAGATTTTTTTTTTAAATTTCTGTAAACTATCAACCATATTATTTTTTTTTTGTTATGTAGGTTTTATCTTCTACTTGCCATATTTTTTTTTCTGTTCTATAGATTTTATTTTTAATAATTTTAGATTTTAAAAATTAAAAAATTATTATGTAATTATTAAATATAAGTTGTAGCGTTGCAACATTGGTTGTTGCTTAAAATTTTATTAATATATTATTTTTTATTAATCTTAATTATATAAGAAAAAATTATCTTGAATATATCTTTTTTTATATGCTTTATGTTTTATATTTGGTTGAAAGGAAATTATCTTGAATATTTAATATTTAAATAATCCTAATTATATAAGAGAAAATATTAAACTTGTATCTCATATTTAACTATTTATATTTTATACATTATAATTTTATATTTAGTATTTTAAGTTTAAATAGAAATAAAATAAAAAATATTGGATGTTGATTGCATTAATTTTTTTGTTCTTTATATTGAAAAAGACAAGACTTCGGAATAAAATAGATAATGAGTTTTTACAGATAATGTAGTTGTTTATATTAAGAAAAACATTATTAACCTTTTCAGTACATAGTCAATAATTAATGAATTTAAATCCAAGAAACATTGTCTAACACAATTTTTCTATAAGACTATTATAAGTTTTTTTTTCTTAATTTTTTTGATTTACATGTTATATAAATATTGTAACACCTCGTACCATCGTATAATAATCAATGTAACCATTCCAGTAAGACGAAGGGCTAATTGGTAGGAAATTATGTGCTAAAGAGAGATAAAAGGAGCAAAGGATTGCTCTAGAGTAAAAAATTTTGCACGCACAAAAATAATAATATCTTTGTCGCGGACGAATTAGCTAGCTAAAAGATGATTTGAAAGTGAATTGGGACATAATAAGATGTTTTGGGATCAGAGGAATATTTTATTTAATAAAATAATAATAAAATATTAATATTTTATTAGAGATTAGAATTAGTTATGAAGAAGAAGTATATGGCTAATTCAAATGGGAGAGAAGAAGTACGAATGAATTTTGGAGAGAAATGACGCAAATGAGACTCGCGTGTTTTAATCAAATCGAGCTAGTGCAGGTAAGTAAATATTTAAATATTATGGTGATACCGCGTTGAAGTGTAACTTCAATATTTCGATTATACATGTGTAAAAAAAGAAAGATAGAAGGAAATTAAAATTTTTAAACGTGTCAGAAGAATCAAATTTTAAAATACGAAAATTAGAAGGTTATGCAGCAAATAAAATAAAGTTGAGGATTTATATGTAAATTGCATTATTTGGAGAGAAAAAAATAAACAAATAATAAAATCATAAGGAAATAAAAGAATTGGGAAGTGGTGGATGGGAATGAAGAAAAGTAAAAGCTAATTGGAAAAAAAATAATAAATTTGGAACAAAATGGAGTGGGTAGCCGGTCATGTGGAAAATACATGAGTTAAAAATATATTTTAAGTGATGAATTAAGAAAGATGGGGGCCGGCCACATGGAACAAAGAAAAGAAGGAGAATAAGAATGGGGGGAGGGGGGGTGGTCAATGCAAATAATGAAAGAGAAATTAAATAAATAAAAAAAATGAGTGACGGGACAAGAAATGTCCGGCTGTCCCTAACAATGCAGCCCATAAGATAGAAAAAAAAATCATTTGCCTTTATTTGGCTTGCATCAGCCGACCATTTCAGAAAGGAAGAGAGTGGTTTGGAGAGTTAGGGACCTGCTTGAGAGAAGAAAAGTTTGCCAAAGCCGAGGAAAAAAAAAAGAGAAAGAAGAAAGGGAAGAAAAAAAAAAGAATTCGGCCGGACTAAGGAGAGAAAAAAAAAGGACGAAAAGGAAGAAGAAAGAGAGAAGGAGAGCGGCGGTGCCAGAGGAGAAAGGGGAGAAAGGAAGAAAGAAAAAGAAGAAAAAAAAGAGAGAAACCCCGACTGGAAGGAAGATCGACAACAAGGGGAGAAAGGAAGAAAGAAAACTAAAAGAGAAATGTTGGCTAGGAGGAAGGCCGACAGTAAAGGGAGAAAGGAGAGGAAGAGAAAGAAAAAAAAGCAGGAAAGAGAAAGAAAGAAACGAAAAAGAAAGAAAGAATAGCTAGATACACGCACGAACCAAGAGCGAAGTAGCGTCCCGATATTGTGAGGTGAGTAGGTGTTAAATTTTAAAAACTATATCCTTATAAATATATTATATATGTTATATTTGATAGTTGACGAAATTATAAAAAGCATGAGTTGGTAGAAAGCTCTAGGCTGTTTGTAATTGCAATCAAGGATTTTAAATATGTTTTTTTATATTATACATAAGCATATATCTACAAGGTTTTAATTACGGGAAAATAAACCTTTGACTGGCTTTACATTTCAAAATCATACCTTGTAAGCTTGTGTGATGTTTGGACCAATGACCATTACTTGATTCATAGGATTTGATAAAAAAAAATTATTGATTTCACTTAGCATGCTGATTTGATAGATAAGCCATGCTTTGAAATAAATTATGCATAACATTCAATTTATGATTATATTGCTTTCAATCTGTCATGTTTTACAAATGCATTAAATTGCAATGATTTTCATTTTAATGTAATTGAGATACTGTGGGTAAGACTTGTTACCACATCAGGTTAAGTGTGATCTTTGTGCACAAAGTAATGATTGTTGATTATCGATATTTGATTATAAAAGAGGACCTGAAGTCCCAATTCATATTCGGTGACGTGGGTAGTTCCCACGAGTAGGTAAAGGGGGACCTGAAGCCTCAATTTACATTGGGTGACGTGAGCAGTTCCCACGAGTAGGTAAAGGGGGACCTGAAGTCCCGATTTATATATGGTGGCGTGAGTAGTTTCCACGAATAGGTGATGATGTCTGAGAGAGTAAGCCTAAGGGCTATACTAAACCTACCCAAAGATTATGCTCACTTGTGGATTTTTATTACACAATGCATGGCATTAACACTTGAAATTTACTATTAAATGGCAAGTGAAATTTACATATTTAGTGGTGATAAGTTATTTTGTATTTTTATGTTTGAGACTCTTCATTCTACACTTGCCATTGGATTTACTGTTGACTGAATATCAAAATTGAAAGATTTTTTTTAGTACCTTAAATATAACTGTTTTCATATATGTTTGCTTGTGATTTATTATTTTTAAGACTTGCAAGGTACAAAAACAAAATCTCTCAGCTTAATGGAGTGTGTTTTCTACGCTTACTCTTAGATTTATAAACATTCCATCTATATGTTTGTTTCCCCTCCTAGCCTGCTCACGGGTCGATGATCACTAAGTCTGTGAGACTCACACCTTTCTTATTTCCCCTTTTTGCAAATAAGGATTAGTTTAACGTGTAATCATCGGTGCATACGGTCTACTGCAGATTAGGTAAAGGCATCTCCTAACCCGCTTCGAGTTGCTCCGTTGCCTAGGGTTGTGTCATAAAGAAATTGTTAGATGTTGCAAAATGTTGTAAACTCATGGACATGAATGGTTTAAGACCTTATGATTGATATTTAATTGTTATTATTTTGAAGAGAGTAAACAGTAGTACAATTAATATTATTCGCTTACCTACGTGAATGTATATTTAATGGATCTAACAAAAATCTCAAATGAGGCTTGTTCGGGACTTGGTAAAATTTTTCGAAAGTCTCGGACATCGGTAGCAACCGAGGTGGGGTTGTTACAAATTTATTGTTTATTATAAATCTTTTGATTATTAATGGTTAAGTTCAACATATTAGTTTTAAAAATTTTTAATCTTTATTTCTCTTCTTCTTTGACTACCCAATAAAAGTTGACTAGCTCCCTTTAAGTCACTAATAGGACATAATCCATCATTGATGGCTTCAATAATGATGTTTAAGAAGTAAATGACATCAATATAATGCCATCTAATTAAAATTTTCAATTCCATAATTGAAAGTAAAAAGGAAATCTTATTAAAGTTTTGAAGGTTATAGAAGCCATAGATAATATGATAATTATTATATGCATTTTTTATATAAAACAATAAACAAAAATAAAAGTCCTAACTTTTATATTATAAAATTATTACATGATAACATGTATAACACGTGAATTAGAACAGGCAATTAATACATGTTTTTCAAGTTATAATTTTAAATCATAATTAAGTGATTTTTTTTCTTGTAAGTGATTTAATAAGTGATCTTTTTTATAATACAGTTGATAATTTCAAACATTAAAAAATAGACCTATAGTGAAATCAATTAAAAATATCACACAGTTGTCGTAATGTGTGGATCTGGGAATACAACCGTTGATAGAAAAAAATTAGAATCAATTAAAAATATTACATAGTTGTCATAACGTGTGGGTCTGGGAACCTGACCGCTAGAAGGGAAAAATTAAGAGTTGCCACCAATCTTTTTATTTAGATGTGATTGGTCATATATTAAATTTGTTCTATTCGACGAAGTTTTAAATTGATTTTAGGTTCATCTAAAAAACAATAGCCTGGTTTGCGACTTTTAAGAGTTATATTAGAGAATATGGTTACTCACAGGGAAGGATTAGCATCCCCCGTGATGCCTATTTCATGAATAGTACCATTTAATCATATGCTATTCTATGAAAGCTTTAATTTTTAAATTTATTTCATTGTGTTTCCTTAACCATTATTTATTTATTTTATTAAACTGGGTTACAACTTACTCTTTTATTGTACATGTGATGTAATTGTGAAATGTATGACGCAAACATTGATAAGATGTCGAATGAAGACTTTTTATCGAAGTTATTCTCCGCACCTGCCCATCATACTGGTGGGACCTGAAGATAACCGTTCACCTAAGGAATCACTCGAAAAAGCTCACTTTCGCAATTTTACTGAGTAAATCCCATCAGTGGAGTAATCATTTATATTTAAAAATAATATTTTTTGTAGATGCAAACCATAATACGAGCGAAAACTTTTTATTAAAGACATTCTTCGAGCCTTTCCATCGTATTGGTGGGACTCAAAGGTGTTTTTTCATTTAGAAAATTTCTTGAGAAAGCTTGTCTTTTCAAGTTCCCTTGAAAAGTCCTATCATCGGGGTAATCATTTGTGAGTAAAAATATTTTCATAAATACAAATCCTAGCACGAGTAAAAGTCTTTTATTAAGAACATCCTCCGAGTCCTCCCATCATGTTGGTGGGACTCGAAAATACTCTTTCACCTAGGAAATTTTTCAAGCCAACTCTCCTTTGCAAGTTTTCTCAAAAAGTCTCATCATCGAGCTTTTGACTCGTGCCCATAATATGTCTACATACCATGACATTTCACAATGCAATAATGATGTGTGACGTGCCCATAAATTCTAATATTTATTTCTTAACCTTCTTATTGCTCTTTTGTTGCTTCTTTGAAATTTCCTTTTTATTATTTATCTTTGTATATACATATATATCATGAGTGAATATTTTATATTTATTTATTTTTTAATTATATTTTTTTACCATACATTTTTATTATTTTTTATATTTAAGTATTTATCTACTTTACTGTATAGATTCTCTTTTACCTAAATACTATTTTTTAAACCAAATATTTTATCTCATAATTATTATTTATGGATATCTGTTTATAACTCAATTTTTTTCCTATTTTTTATTAACCTAACCTATATATTTTTGAAACTATAAGTATATATGCCATTTATTCTCTTGTATTTGCTATAATTATTATTATATTTATTATTATCATTACCTTATTATTTCTTTTTGTTTTTATGTTTTTGTTTGATTAGTAATTAAGTTAATGCGTTTTTCATTTTAACTTAGGATTATAAATATCGAGACTCAAAATTAAAACCCTCCCATCGTACTGGTGAGGTCTTAATCGAAATCCTTAACTTAAAAAAAGTCATTCGAAATTGTGATTTCTTACATTCCAAATGAACATTTCATCATCAGAGCAATTTATATAACTTATATATTATTCCCATGATTAATATTATGACATCCTTTCAACCAATCCTATATGCCTTCCTATCTATTAATAGTGACCCTAAACATCTATTTTATTTTTAGTATTATTTCTTTACCTTATTATTCTTAATATTTAGTTACAAATGTCTACTTTTACCTATATCTATTTTTTGCCCAAATAAATTCTATTTTTCTTGTAACTAAATACACTTATATATTTATTCTTTTTTTTTTGTATTTTGCATCTATTTAAATTTATTCTTTTACAACTAAATAGTTTTCATCTATCATTTATTTACACATTCTCTTTTTTTTTTACTACAGAATATTTATTTAATTTTCTCCATATATCTTCTTTTTTTAGTAAGTTTATTATTATTATTTTTAGACATACATTTTCTTCTTATACATATATTTTATTTAATTAAACCTATTCTTTTATAGCTAAATGTTTATCTATATTTTTATACACAGGTTTCTATTTTTTATTTTTATTTTTCTACCCTTAAACATCATGTAAATTTTTCATAATTTTTTTTTCATCCTACTTAAACAAATCATCCATTTCAAGCAACAAACTTTTAACCAAACAAATGGGCAAACCCCAATAAACTCAATCTAAACTCAACAACAAAGGATAAGGTTTTACCTTATTTGGGCTCGGACTAGCCCAAGAGCACCTTGGCTGTGAAGGGTCAGAGCAGCTCACCAAAACCTAACAAACCTCATTCAAAATGCATCGGTTTGTACTTCAAGAATCCCTCCAAACAAACGGTGCACTATAGGCGCTGCCCCTTTCAAAATTTAAATTAATTCACTCTATAATCTGCATTTTGGATAGATTACCCCCATTCATAAAATCTTCTCAATCAAGAACTCTTCAATTGTTTAATTTAATAAGAAACTTAATGTTTTAATTGTTTAAACTAAATAAACGAATAAGCAAGTAAAAAAACAATATACATAATGTGTTTACTTTATTATACGACAATATAAAAATATATATACTGGTTCACGGCTCTCTTCTGCCTCTTTCTGGGATGATTCTTCTGGTTGTGACTCTGATATCTCTTTTGATTCTTGGATGATCTGATGGTGCCCTTGTGTTCTGGTTAGGGGGTTGGTTCACTGATTCCCACTAACTGGTTTAAATTTTTGCTGTTTTTGCTTGAGCGGTGGGATTGGGTGGCACTTGAGTCTTGATTGTGAATATTCAGCCGGGTTGCCGCCTTTTTCCATTTTTTTTTATGTACAGTACTGCGCATGTAATACTTTCAGAGGGGAATGCTATTTTTGTCACATCATACTTGCCGTACTCTTGTAACCTGTACAGTTAAAAATGAATTACAGGTTTTTTTGCTTTTCGATCCATGTAGATGTAAGTGGTGTCAATGACGCCACAGGTGTCAACAATTTTTATTAATTATATTATTTATATTAAAGTTTTATATAGTTAATAATATTAATAAATTTATTAATTTATTATTATTATTTTAATTATAATACTATTTATAAAATTTTTAAATTTATCTTTATATATATGTGATCAAAGTATGCAAAAAGTATTTGTACAATAATATTTTATTCAATATAACCTATTTATCTAAAAACTAATAAAATTAATCTCTGTACTTGGTGTTAATTAGGTCTTTATGAGTAATTTTGTCCAAATTGACTACATTGACGTGACATAAATGTGTCAAATGAAAAAAATTCTTTTAGCAAAAAAATTCGTCACATGGCTTTTGTGTGCTATGTTATAAGAATCAAAATACATTAAATAGCATACTACATGGATTAAATTAAGGAAATTTTAAGATAGAGGGATTAAATTGAATAAAAGTTTATAGTATAGGGACTTTTGAATGCTCTTACCATTTTTTGTTTCACATTACATATGGAAATGTTGGCCCTTTCTATAAGTTAAAATGGTGTATGAAAATCTTGAAATCTTTTCTTGTGTAGTTGTATGCAATTTTTACTTATAATATGAAACATTATAATTGAATGTAATTTCTGCTTGTGATTTGAAACACTAGATCTTTTGTTTTATTGATTTATTTATGCAATCCAAGAAAAATATCTCATGAAATGATATCACTATATTAACTTCCCCTTTACTAAGAAACAAAAAATGTAACAATTAGGTTTATGTTCAAGTACAAACCAATTACATTAACTGCTGCATTTCTAAGAATTAACTCAAAAAAATGTAATATCTAGTTTAGTTTCTTATTTACATGAAGATATTGGTCGATATACCCTCAACTTGCAACCAAGTATACCCTCCCAATATCCCTAAATGACTCCAAATCCCATCCCCACTTTGTTCCTACTCTGCCTTTGTGTCAACTTTGGCTCTAAACAAATACCTATCACCCCTGTTTTCTACATTTTCACAGGATGTGCAGAACAAAAAATTATTTACAGACATATACAATGCCAATTCGACAAAATATCTCCCCCACAACTGTATTTTTCACCAATGGTAATCCCCATCCCACAATGAAGTTCATCACAATGATTTGCGGATGGAGAGTATACAGATCAAATTCGTGATAAATAGATGTCAAGTTTTCCGAGTATAACGGTGGAGTTCTTAGGCTAATTAATTTAAATGACTAATTAAGTCAAGTTTAGAGGTCAACTTTTTTTTTTTTTGAGTGTATGATTTACGGAGCTTTTTAGACTCTGTAGAGTCCGGTTTAAAGGTCAAGTTTCTCTAGTATTGGTTTACGGACGTTGAAAGACTTGTCTCTCTTTTCTAGCTCACTCGTAACTACAACTCCTGGGATTTGGTAGGGAGCATTCAAGACGAGTGCTTGATGCCGAAACAGTGACAAGAGTTTGGTGGCTTGCCTTGATTCTGACCCTACACGTTAGAGGCCTAGTATTCCCCTTTCTGCTTGGAAGTTTTGGCATACCATTAATTCAAAGGAACCTGGATCTTGAAAAGGGGAGCAATCTTTTTTCAAATAATAAAATGTGAATTTACATTATAATTTATGCTTTTTTTTTTCATTTTTATATCTTTCAAAAAAAAACTTATTTCGTTTTGATAAAAAGACAATATCATAATCATCCATAATATGATATAACAAAATAGGTTAGACTACAATATTGAACATGAACTCAATTTAATGAAAATTATCATAAAAATTATTTTGATTTAAATTTAGATAATACTAGTTTTTATTTTTTCTTTTTAATTTCTTCACCATACTTGAACGCGTGTGTGTATGTACATATGAAAAAGTATTTCTTTCATCCAAACTAAATAAAAAAGAAATGCTCAAAGGATTGATTTATGATTTATGTGTTGTGGAAAAAATTTTATGGGAAATTTCAACTTTTGGTGTGATAAGTGACATGGAAATATTAAATACTGATGAATTGACATTAATGAGTGAAAGGAGATACAAGCTGATGTGGTATAATAGTTTCATAAAATCTTTTATTTTTATAGTTCTATTGTATTAATAAGATCTTTTCATTAGGATTTTTTTTTATATTTTTTTTGGTAATTGTGGGAGGGAGGATTCGAACCCTATTCTTTAGACAGGAGATTATATACCAACTAATGACATAAATGTTCGGATGCATCTTTTCATTAAGATTTATTGTTGTTGCTATACCATTCTTATTGTCTTTGAAAACATTAATTAGACAAAAAAAGTGTTTGAATAAAAAATCAAAATGAATTTGGAAGCAAAAATTAGACTTATCCATGGATTGAGTGATCTGTCAAACTTCACTCAAGTTGAGCCTCGAATAGGTTTCGTTTGATAATATTTTTAATTTTTATATTTTTTTTTACAAAAAAGGAATAGAATGTAAAACTGAAAAAAAATAGTAAAAATATCAAATAAACCAAACCTAATATAATTGTTCACACAAAAAAAATTTTAGAATTTTTTTGAGAGCGAGTCATGCACTATCAATGAGCCAAATGATCAAGTGTAAAAAAACTGTTATTAAGTTGAATGAAATTCATCTTAATAATGTGCTGATGGAGAGTACACTTATCAAATTTGTGATAAATAGCTTTTCAAAAAAAATATTCATGATAAATAGACGTCAAGTTTTCTGAGTATGATGGCAGCACAGTTTTAAGGCTAATTAATTTAAATGATTAATTAAGTCAACTTTAGAGGTCAAGCTTTATTGAGAGTATGATTTACGGATGTTAAAAGACTTGTCTCACTTTTCCAGCTCACTCGTGACTGGAAGTCTATGTATTTGGTATGGACAACAGAAGATGAGTGCTTAATGTCAAGATACTTGGAAGACTTTGGTGGTTTACCTTGAATTTGGTCCACGCGTCAATGGACTAATTTCCGCTTTCTACTTTTGAAGTTTTGGCATACCATTAATTTCTAAGGAACCAGAGTCGTGAAAAAGGAAGCAATCTTGTCTACAATGGTTAATTTAGTGGTATATAAGAATAATGGACATCAGTAGATCGGTAGATCCCATAACAACCAAAACATTTCCAATTATGGACATCAGTCACAGCCACAGCAACAACCCATGTTCCAGTTTCATGGTATATTTTTTTCTCTTGCTATTTCACTTGCTACTGCTTGTGTCCTCATGTTCAGGCAATGGCAACGTCAGCGACAAATGCACAGAGACTGAGAGAAAGGCACTTGTCTATTTCAAGGAAGGTCTCATCGATCCTCTTGGAAGGCTTTCCTCTTGGGTTGGATTGGATTGCTGCCGATGGCAAGGGGTAGAATGCAACAACCGAACTGCTCATGTCACTGAGCTTGACCTCCATAGTTATTCCTTGAGTGGTAAGATAAAGCCTTCTTTGCTTCACTTGAAACATTTGAGTCACTTGAGTTTTATGGGCAATTCTTTTTGTGGAAACGAGATTCCCAAGTTCTTTGGCATGTTAAAGAACTTGAAAGTTCTTAATCTCTCTTGCTCAATTCTTTGCAGGAGAGATTCCATCTCATCTAGGGAACTTATCAGCCTTGGAGTTTCTTGACCTGAGTATGAATCGTGGTTTGCATGCCAAAAGCCTTCTATGGCTTTCAAGTCTGTATTCACTGGAATATTTAAATCTAGGATGGGTGAACCTTGTTGACGTAGGAGGACATTGGTTGAAAGCAGTTAACATGCTGCCATCTCTTTCGTCTTTATATTTGTATGATTGTAGGCTTACAAGCCTTGATCTCACCCTTCCATCAGTCAACTTCACTTCACTTGAGGTCCTCAATTTGTTTGGCAATTCAATTAAGTCTCCATTACCGCACTGGTTCTCTAACCTAACCAATCTTGAAGTGCTTAATCTGGCAACAAATATTCGCTTCGGTGGTACAATTCCGGGTTGGCTCGGAAATTTGTGCAAGTTGAGACTTTTGAGTCTCAATTCGAACCATTTCCACGGTGGAATTGTTGAGTTTCTGGACCGTCTCTCAGCTTGCCATAAGAATAGTTTAGAGTACCTTGATTTAGGAGGCAACGACCTCGAAGGAATCTTGCCAGGATCATTAGGAGCACTCAAGAATTTGCAAGAATTGGACCTCAACACTAACTTCTTTTGGGGTTCAATTCCGGCTTCTATAGGGAACTTGTCATCCTTGAGTTTATTGGAACTCTCTCATAATCATCTCAATGGAACAATTCCCGAAAGTTTTGGGCAACTCACCGAGCTATCCATAGTGGATCTACAATCAAACCAAATGGAAGGTGTCTTGACAGAAGCCCATTTAGCAAATCTCACCAAATTGGATTCTTTCAGGCTCACAACATACCCAAATAAGTCATTGATTATTAACGTGAAATATGACTGGGTTCCTCCCTTCAGGCTTAGAACCCTCACATTAATTAATTGCCTGGTAGGTCCTTCTTTTCCAGTTTGGCTTCAAGTTCAAAGCAATCTTTCCTATGTTATAATTTCCAATGCAGGGATTTCGGACACTGTAGAAGAAGAATGGTTTGCCAGATTATTTTCTAAATGTTGGTACGTAGATCTTTCCAATAACAACATCAAGGCCAAGTTACCCAGACAAATTTACTCAGAATGGTTAGATATTATTGATTTGAGTAGGAATAGCTTCGAGGGCCAGATCCCACTTTGGTTGACTAATGCAAGGCAATTGTATCTCCAGAGAAATTCATTTTCAGGTTCTATTCCACAGAACATTGGGGAACTAATGCCAGGGTTGCAAACCTTTTTTCTTTCTAGGAACCAGATCAGTGGTAGTTTGCCATCATCATTATGCAAAATGAAGGGTCTAAAATTTCTTTCTGCCGGGCATAACAGGTTCTCTGGAGAACTTCCAAATTGTTGGAATGAATTGCCAAGCTTGAAAGTTCTGGATATCTCAAACAATAGCCTCTCTGGTAAAATCCCAAGTTCCCTGAGTTCGTTATGTGCCCTCGTTTTGTTGATATTGAACAACAACAATCTTCGTGGCAATATTCCTTGTCCACTACACCTTTGCCGGAATGTACCTCGGCTTTACATTTTACAGCTTCGGTCGAACCTGCTTGAGGGGAACATTCCTGAACAACTTTGCCGTCTTTCTCATATCCACGATTTGGATCTTTCAGACAATAATTTTAATGGATCCATTCCGAAATGTTTCCATAATTTCACCAGCTTGAAGTATGGCAATACAAGTTTGGATTACGAAGAGTTATTTGACCTCCAAGATAGTACCATTAATGAGCAGACACTCCTGGTTGGGACCAAGGGAAGAGAACTTGAATATAGCAGAACTCTTCTGCAGGTCAAGAACATTGACCTTTCAAAGAATGATCTTACAGGTGAAATCCCGGATGGGATATTTAGATTGGCTTTTTTGGACACCTTGAATTTGTCAAGAAATCATTTAAATGGAAGCATTCCCAACAATATTGGCGACCTGCGATTGTTGGAATCTCTTGATCTGTCGCAGAACAATCTCTCTGGGACGATTCCTCCAAGCCTTGCGTCTTTGTCACTTTTGGCACACTTGAACTTATCTTACAACAACTTGTCAGGAAGAATTCCCACAGGGAATCAGCTCCAAACACTTAATGATTCGTCCAACTACGAGGGCAATCCATTGCTCTGTGGGGTTCCCCTCCAAACAAGGTGTGCAGGAGACAACTCTCCTTCGACGCCATCATCTCATGGTGCTGATGGTTCAAAAGACAAGCTATGGCTCTATCTTAGCATTGCGACGGGGTTTGCTGTGGGATTTTGGAGTGTTTGTGGTACCTTAGTTTTGAAGGAGTCGTGGAGGCATGCGTATTTCCGGTTTGTTGATAACTTGAAAGAAAAAATGTTACTTTGGATTTCATTGAAGGAGGCTCGCTTGCGAAGGAAGTTTGGGAAGGGAAATAATTAAAATAGGATTAAAGTATGTACTTGTTCTGAAGATATGTGTTTTTTCTTCTTTTGTTTGGTTGTTGCAGCGCAGTGTATTATCTTCTATTTTAATTTTTAATGTCTAAAATTATATGTAATTTTGGGTAATATTTAAATAAGATTCCTTAAATTAATTATGAGAGGTTTTTTTTAACAATTATTAAATAAAAAATAAATTTAAGAATTTAAATTTACAAATAAAAAAATCTTATTACATAAATTAAGTATATAACATTATTTTTATTTAGATTGGAGGAAAGGGATTGAATCTGAATATTAGAGTAGATAGATAAATGTATGAATGCACAACTCATAAAATCTTTATATTTATAAATATGGGCTTATGTTAAACAATATATTTGATTAAAATGTAAGACTCACTTATACTCAAATATAATTATTTCGTTTTATATAAAAAAATAAAGGTAAAAATTTGAATAATTATTTTGTTGTATATAAAAATAAAAGTAAAATCATGCATTTTATTATTTATAAGATTAATATTTTAAGATGAAGAGGGAGCATGTTTGTAAGATAGGCCTGAGCAACAGCCTACAAAAACCTCATAAAATGGATATCAACGCTTCGAACACAAGGCCGCAAGCGAAAGTACCGACTACCTAGTAGATAAAGTGAAAAGAGACAGAAACAAACTATATAAACCACTCTTGCGGCCATAAAATACACAGTTCATGGCTACTGCCATTAACCCTTTACTTCCTCTTTCTCCTTCACTCAAACACACCATTATTCCTTCCTCAACTCCATGGATTTCATGCAAACCCATCTCGGGTTCAGTGGCTACTTTAACCATTACTCGCTTCAGTCGACAAAGAGGACAGGTTGCAGTCTCAGTCTCCTTCAATCCTTCCGGAAATTTTGACCTCTCCTTGTATGGGGATGAGGATGGTAACGACTGATCAATTTCACTACTAGCCAGAATGTTGTTTCGTTTTGAGATATAATTTTGGAAGTTGCTTTTTCATTTCCTGGTCTCAATTTGTGCTCAATGTTTGATTAAAACAATTCAATTTTGGGGGAGGAAGAACAAGAAAGGAAAAAGGAAAGAACAAGAATCTGATACTGATAGCGTGCCGTATATAGGGATATTTTGTTGCAAAGTACTGGAATTTGGAAATAGAGACTGAAATTACAAGATGGGATGTTAAAATTAGAATTCTGGAAAAGTAGCTAGTACTAGTAGATAAGGCCCAAAAGGGTCTGAACTACTGATTAAGTATAATTTAGCTATTTTTAAGTTTTATACTATGCCCAGTTACCCATGATTAAAATTGGAAATTTATGTTAAATCTGTTTTTAAAACTCTGTTACCCACAGATTCACCCCAGGTAGAGCCTCCATTGCCTCCAAGTGAAGGCCGATTTGATGTAGTCATTGATAATGATGCTATACGCCGGCTTGATTTATCCCCATTTCAGATTGCTACTGGAATTACTTCACCTTCATCAGGTAGAAATCACATATAGATTTTCTTTTGCTTATATTTTCATAAAGTTTTAGGTTGTAACCCTGATAAACTCTACTATCTTTGCAGCCGAAGCAAAAGAGTTTCTTGAAAGAACAATTGGATTTACTATTAATTATACAAGAGATGATCCACATGATCCACGAGAACTGTCAGAATTTCCTGATATAAGGTTATGGTTTGTAAGACTTGATGCTACTTATCCCTGGCTCCCTGTCTTGTTGGACTGGCGAGCTGGAGAATTAGCTCGTTATGCAGCCATGTTAGTCCCGCACCAGGTAACGTCGATTGAAATATATAGAACACCCAATTGAGAGGCAGAGAAAATATTTGTAATGGCCTAATTTTTTTTTCTTTCCCTCTCGTATATGTTGGCAGATGAGCATGAGAATGGGAGTTGTGTTTAATCCAGAGGCCCTGGAGTTGTTTATCATGAAGAAGGTCTTCATTGTATACGCATGGTTGAAACAGCAAGGCATTCCAAAACCTAGACTGAAGACAAGTGACATGGCTAGGATGCTTGGATTTGGGATCGGAGATGAACTGTTTGACTTGATTGATCAACATGCACTTGATTCATCATAAAAAAACCAGGAAGTAGTAAATAATTCCAGCTCGCTCGTCCAACATTGCCTCCACGGTTTTTGGATTAAGCCTCCTAAGCTACATAGCTTTCGAATTGCCCCATAATTTGGGTTTTAAATCAAGCCAAACTAAGGAGGGTTTGTTCAGCTATTAGCACAAGGATTGGATTTGGCTGCATTACCCACCTTCTCTGTGGTTGTGTAATAAATTTTAACTCTAGAAGAAAGAAACACAGATGAAAACAAAAAACAGCAAAACTATATTATCATTACTTAATTGGTCTACTTCTTAATTGCTTGCCAGCAATCTATGTTGGAAAATAATGTATTTCATAAGGTTCAAGCATCTTATATTGTCAAGATACATAAAAGGTGAATACTTTATATATGAAAATCAACTATAGACTTGTTGCAAGTAAGGAAAACGGAGTGGGCTTGTGCGCATACAAGATTGGGTCAAATTTTTAAAAATTTCAGCTTTTCCCCCTTTGAGTGTGAATACACACGTGGGTTGTGCCCAAGTGACTTTTTGTACCTTGGCTTTAATTTTTTTTAAGCTTTTTCAGTTTTTGATTAAATCAAACTCAAACTCTACCATGATTACTTGATCATTCCATGCCTATAAATACAGCCTCACACCCTCACTCACAACACACACCAAAACTTTTCTTCTCTTGAGCTTTCTCCACTAACTTTCTTTGCCTCCTTTCTTCTCTTAAGCTTTCTCTGCCTCTTTTCTTTTCTAGTTGAGTTTTCTCCTTTTTGTTATTCTTGTCATCCTTTAATAGTTTGTGCAAACTATAAGGAAGGGTTTGTTAAATCTGGAGGATAACTGCTACAATTCTTTTGCACCGAGTTTTATACTTCGAATGGGAGAAAATTATCCTTAAGGACAGTGATACCACGCCTCAGACCAATTACTGTTTTTACTTGTTTTATATTCCTTTGTTGCTAATAATTTTTTTTAACATTCTTAAGGATAATGGATTCTCACGTTGATAATGCTACTACCACTGTTCCTAATGCTACCTCTGTCCCTACTGCCACCACCACTGTCAACGGTTCCCCCATAGCTCCCACTTCGATGACCATTCCTCTTATACCCTCGATTTCATATGCCAAACCATTTCCAGATATTTCCAAAATAGAAGTCTTTGATGGCAGAAACTTCAAAAGGTGGCAAGAAAGGATTTTTTCAATCTTTGATGTTCATGGGGTGGCTTTTGCACTAATTGATTCCAAGCCAGATGATGTCAAGATGCTGAAACCATGGATGCATGCAAATAAGGTATGCAGGCATATAATCATTAGCACACTTTCTAATGAGTTGTTTGATGTATACAGCCCTTACAAAAAAGCAAAGCAAATATGGGAGTCAATGATAGTCAAATACACTGCTAAAGATGTTGAGAAATAGAAGTTTGTGATTGGCAACTTTTATCGCTGGAAGATGACAGATGACAAGGACATCAAGAGTCAGATTAATGAATACCACAAGCTGGTGGATGATTTGAAGGTTGAAAAAATCAACTTGCAAGAAGAGTTCGTTGTTGGGTTGCTGATTGACAAGCTGCCAGAATCCTAGAATGGATACAAGCAACAACTGAAGTACAAGGAAAAGTAGTTGTCACTTGCAGATTTGATTGTGCACATCATCATTGAAGACACAACCTGTAGGGAGATTAAGGCCTCAAAAGCTAAGGAAATTGCAACTAAAGCCAATCTTGTGCAAGGCAGAACCCAGCGTCAACAAAGGTACCCTTACAAATCTGATCATAAACCCAAAGCTCATCATCCCACCTTCAAAAAGAAAGGTAGTTGTTTTGTCTGTGGAAAGCCAAGGCATCATGCAGCACAATGCAAGAAAAGAGCAAAGGGAAATGACAAACCTGCTAATCAAAGAGTCAACTTGGTCAAAGCAAATGAATCCGAAGATGTAATTACCGCGGTCATTTCACAAGCAAATATGGTGGCCAGTGTGAAGGAATGGGTGGTAGACTCAGGTGCTACCAGACATATTTGTGCAAACAGAAATACCTTTACCTCCTATACTCCAGTAGGAGAAAGAGAAGAGACAATATACCTTGGTGATTCTTGAATTGCTCAAGTTCTTGGTAAAGGGAAAGTCCTTCTCAAGCTCACATCTGGCAAAACCCTAACTCTAAATGATGTTCTTCATATTCCCAATATAAGGGCAAACCTGGTATCTGTGGCCTTATTAGGCAATGTTAGGGTGAAAGCGTCATTCGAATCTGACAAGATTGTGATGACAAAAAATAATGTGTTTGTGGATAATGGTTATTGCAATCAGGGACTCTTTGTACTTAACATTTCCAATGTTTTGGATGAAAATGGCAATTCTTCTACTTACATGATTGGCTCTGTTGATTTATGGCATGGTAGACTAAGACATGTTAGCATTCCCTATATTAAGAAAATGCAATCACTAGGTTTAATTTCTAATATTAAAAATGGATGCTTTAATAAATGCGAAATATGTGCTGAAATGAAATCAACTAAGAAAACTTGTATTTCAGTAAATAAGGAATCTGAATTATTAAGTTTAATTCATACAGACTTAGGAGATCTAAAATAAACTATGACTAGAGATGTTAAGCAATACTATGTTACATTTATTGACGATTATTCTAGATTTACTAAAGTTTTTTTACTTAAGCATAAAGTTGAAGCTTTTGACATGTTTATTAAATATAAAGCTGAGATAGAAAATCAACTGAGTAAAAAGATAAAAAGAGTTAGATCAGATAGGGGGGTGAATATATACCGATTAATGATATTTGTGAAAAAGAAGGAATAATTTATGAAATTACTCCTCCATATTCTCTTGAATCAAATGATGGAGCTGAAAGAAAAAATAGAACATTAAAAGAAATGATGAACTCTATGCTTGTTAGTTCCAATGCATATGAAAACTTGTAGGGTGAAGCTTTATTATCTGCATGTCATATTCAAAATAGAATACCTTATAAGAAAACTGGTAAGATACCTTATGAATTATGGAAAGGTTATTCTCTTAATTTAAAATATTTGAAAGTATGTGGGTGTCTAGCTAAGGTAATGCTTCCTGAATTTAAAAAGAGAAAAATTGGTTCTAAGACATCTAATTGCATGTTTATTGGTTATGCTAAACATAGTGGTGCATATATATTTTTTGTATTAAAAAGTGATGTTCTTGATTGTAATACAATTGTTGAAACAAAGAATATTGAATTTTTTGAGCATATTTTTCCACTAAGAATTAATACAATTTCTCATGCACCCTTTAGTAAAAATGATTTTGAAATACAAAATGATGATTTGAGAAGGAGTAAAATACCAAGGAGGGAAATTTCTTTTAATAATAATTTTTATACTCATCTTGTAGATAATGATCCTTTAACTTATGCTGATGCAATTTCTACTAATGAAAGTTTATTTTGGAAAAAAGCTATACAAAATGAGATTGATTCGATTTTACAAAATCAAACTTGGGAATTAGTTGATTTACCACCTGGAGCCAAACCAATTGGTTGCAAATGGATTTTTAAAAGGAAATTTAATCCTAATGGTTCTATTGATAAATACAAAGCTAGATTAGTTGCAAAGGGTTTTACTCAAAAGCCAATTATTGACTGTTTTGATACTTTTGCTCCAGTAACAAGAATTGCATCAATTCGTGTTTTATTTGCCTTAGCTTTAATTTACAAACTTGTTGTTCATCAAATTGATGTAAAAATCACTTTTTTAAATAGTGATTTAGAAGAAGAAATTTATATGGTACAACCCGAGAGATGTATTCTTCCTGGTCAAGAAAACAAAGTTTGTAAATTGATTAAATCGTTATATGGCTTGAAACAAGCACCAAAACAATGGCATGAGAAATTTGATTAAGTTCTTGTTAGTAATGGATTTTCTACTGTTGGAGTTGATAAATGTGTGTACACAAAAATTGTTGATAGTGAATGTGTGATTATTAGCTTATATGTTGATGATATGCTTATTGTTGGTACATGCATTGATGTGGTCAATAAAACAAAATATTTTTTAGCTTCTAAATTTGATATGAAAGATCTGGGAGAAGCCAAAGTTATTTTGGGTATTAAAATCATAAGATGTGATAGTGACTTAATGCTAACACATAAGCATTATGTTAAGAAGCTACTTAAAAGGTTTGGACATTTTGATGTCACATTTGTGAGTACTCTTTATGATAGTAATATCCAATTAAAAAAAAATAGAGGTGATAGTGTAGTTCAGTCTGAGTATGCACAGATTATTGGGAGTCTAATGCATTTGATGAATTATACTCGACTAGATATAGCTTATGTTGTATGTAGACTGAGCAATTATACACAAAGTCCTAATAAAGATCATTGGATTGTCATGAGTAGGGTGATAAAATATTTGAAAGGTACCATAAACTATGGTATTTTATATAATGGATTTCTCGCTGTAGAAGGATACAGTGATGCTAATTGGATCTCAGATTCAGATGAGACGAAATCTAAAAGTGGTTATCTATTCACCCTTAGTGGGGGTGCTATAACTTGTAAATCAGCCAAACAAACAATTATTGCTAAATCTACAATGGAGTCAGAATTTGTAGCTTTGGAGTTGGTTGGCAATGAGGCTGAGTGGTTGAGAAACCTCTTAGCAGATATTCCGTTGGGAATGAAACCAACACCTTCTGTGTCCATGCATTATGATTGCCAAGCGGCAATAGCCATTGCAAAGAACAAAACTTTCAATAGTAAAAATAGATACATTCATTTGAGACATGATGTAGTAAAACAGCTACTTAGAGATGGAATTATATCCATTAATTATGTGAAGTCAGAGCTGAATTTGGTCGATCCTTTGACTAAACCCCTAGGAAGAAAATTAATTAATGCTACATCAAGAGGAATGAGACTTAAGCCAAATGAGAAAATCAACAAATAATAGTAACCTAACTTATGTGATTGGAAATCTCATGAATTAGGTTCATATGGGTAATAACAAGTTATTTGTTGATAAATTAATGTACTATTAAAATTATTGTCCCTCCTATGGTGTGTAAGTAGTGCAAAACTGCAATGCAAGAGAGGTTGAGTTAAACTCTTAATGCATTTCATATCCCTTATGGGTAATGTATTATATTACAGTATACACTTGATGGAATCAACTTATATAAGTGTGGAGTGGGGCCGCTCCTATGAGAATTATGGTAAATTCTCTAGAGTACTTATGAATAACCAGACACGCGAATGGCCTATTCGCTCAAAACCATGTTGAATAGCAGAAATTGTGGGGGTGTAATGTGATTGATGAAAACTATATTTTACATAAAGAATTTTGGTTCATATAAGTTACAAACTTCACCAAAATTCTGTGACTTATATTTTATTCTTTCTAGAGGTGGTTCATAACTTAAAAAGCACCAGTCACGATGCATTACACTCAAATGAAATTTGACCAGCAAAACTTCTTATAAAACCTTATGAAATATGTGGGGGATTGTTGAAAAATAATATATTTCATAAGGTTCAAACATCTCACATTGCCAAGATACATAAAAGGTGAATGCCTTATATATGAAAACCAACTATGGGCTTGTTGTAAGTAAGGAAAACAGAGTGGGCTCGGGCGCACACAAGATTGGGCCAAACCTTTAAAAATTTCATATTCCCCTCTTGCGCGGAAATACACAAGTGGACTGTACCCAAGTGACTTTTTGTACCTTGGCTTTAATTTTTTTTAAAGTTTTTCCAACTTTTGATTAAATCAAATTCAAACTCTACCATGCTTACTTGGTTCTCCTAGTTTTGCTCCAATATTTATCTGACTTAGCATAAATGTTGACCAGGTTTTTCTCAACTCCCTAATTTGGTGCAACGTTCATTTCACTCCATACCTATAAATACAGCCTCACACCTTCACCCACAACACACACGAAAGCTTTTCTTCTCTTAAGCTTTCTCCACTAATTTCCTTTGCCTCCTTTCTTCTCTTAAGCTTTCTCTGCCTCCTTTCTTCTCTTAAGCTTTCTCTGCCTCCTTTCTTTTCTAGCTGGGTTTTTTCCTTTCTGCTGTTCCTGTCATCCCTTAATAGTTTGTGCAAACTATAAGGAATGGTCTATTGAATCATGGAAGATAATCGCTACAGTCCTTTTGCACCGAGTTTTATACTCAGAAGGGGTAAAAATTATCCTTAAGGACAGTAATACAATGCCTCAGATCAATTACTGTTTTTACTTATTTTATATTCCTTTGTTGCTAATAATTTTTTTTAACAATCTATACTTTATTTTGCTCCATATATTTTGAGTAAATTTCGATGGGTTGGTATAAAACATCAAATTCTGATAATTGGACAAACTCCGAGTCTCTGACGATATTTTATATCTTTGCTCCGATTAGGAATTAAATTCTAGTTGTAGTCGCTTCAAAGATCCAAAGATACCAATATTCTAGTTTTATTAAGTGGGTAGTAGTGTGTTTGGGCTATAATCCAATTGGCTTGTAATAGTAAGCCACTCATCTAGCCTAGCCTACTAACATTGTGCTGAATCAGGCCTAAATTTGTTGAGGTGCGTTCACTTTTTTCCTTTTTCCTGAGAAACTGAGGTACATTTCTTGTTTTACCATGAAAAAAAGGGTAAATTTATAAATTTGCCTCTCGCACTATTGGCTATCTGGATGCATGAGAAGAGAACAAAAAAAAAGGTCCTCATCAAATTTAAATTAATCCAAAACATATTAAACTGAGTAATTTGAAATTCGTTCACTAAATCAAAGATTTCATTCACTAGTGATGGATAAAACAAGAATGAAATCATTCTTTTATCCTAGTCATAATCTAATAATTTTGGCACACTACTATGAAGTTTTGTCCCCTTCAAATCACGTTGCTTTTTCGTTTCTGATTCACCTCTAGGTTATTTTCTTAACGCTGGCTATCATCTAATATTCATCTTTTGCAGCTGTAAAGCGAGCTATGGAGTTTCCAAATGTCACATATGGTGCTATGACCCCTACCGGGCTATTCTTCGCCAGTCTGGATGGGGTTTGATGGAGCTGGTTGGATGTTTGTGTATGTTGGTAAGTGACTACGACTCTGACCCCGTTGGTTGGAGCATGATGTGGAAATTTTGCTCTCTGCTCTGTCTTTGGGCCAATGTCTTCTGCTGGTTTGGTCCTTCAAGGTGGCTGTTTACTGCGTTACTGTGAACCTGCGTTCTGGTGAAGAAAGAAGAATTGATTCTGGGATGGTGTATTATTGCCAGAGAAAGGATTATGATTCGCTGAGGAATGCTCTGTCACGCTAGCTTTCAATTTTGAACTGTCCTGGTTTAAGTTCTTTGCGCGGTTTTCTGGTTGATGCATTTCAGAGAATGGGCAAGAGTCATGGTTTTGTCTAACAAATGTGCTATGCAAAGGTGGGGAGACCAGGAAAGATGTGAAGGGTCAGTAGTGATGACTTTGAAAGGATGTTTTGGCTGCCTGATGATTTGGATATTAAACTGCAGTGGTTAGTTGGTATGACAGATAAAATAAGTCTGCTTGTATAGGGAAAGGAAACCGGGTTGTGGTGGGATGACCATGCTTGGGCCATTTGTTGGTCATTTTAGGGAGTCTCTTATGCTTACTCTGATCCCATCTGCAACTGGGTTGAAGGTTTTGTTTCTTTCATATTCGCAGATAAGGGAGGTATAGCCCTGATTGGTGCTTTCTGCATCACTACCATACAAGGGTAGTTCTTTGTACATTACCTTGAGGAATGAAATCACCTTAAACGCTTTTCAAAAATAAAATTAGGATTGATATCAGATTATTTTCGTAATTTTTTTTGAAAATTAATATTTCATTTCATTAAAGGGAATATCTCAAAGAGTACAAGTTCTATCAGGAAGTGCGACCAAAGAGAGATCAGTCTGGACTCCTATCATACAAGACTGGCCGACGAAAGTATGCCATTGAACCGTACTCTGTTCCTATACACATAGGAACACAATGGGCCATCTCATAATCTTTACACTACATTTCCATTTAATATTGACAGACTTTGCATGCACCCGAACCTATGACGGGGAAACAGAACCTGCATGCATGTTTCTTTTTCTTACTTCGCCTTACGCACAATCTGCACATGTACGCATTCTACAGATTGCTCAAAATACAACAGCCACTTTCACAAAAAATGTGGCCTTGTCTCCTGAAACCATCTCTTCCAATCAGCAAACCCACCTATCAGTACCATCCAGCATTCCATCGGTAAACATGTCATCATGTATTTCAGCCAAAATCTGGTCGGTTTCGATCTTAGCAGTATTCCATTTCATCTTCACCAGTATCTTATTCCATCCAGAAGTATCCACCTACTGAAAACACACAGCCAAAGAGACAGAAATTCCAAACGACCGTCAAGAACGTTTTGCTCCACTATATCAACACAATAACACAACCACAAAATCCACGTGTACTCGGTACCACATAGCATCCGAAAAGCCATCTTCTCCTTTTTGCTCAATCCAACCTAGCAGAACGCAGCTCATTCAAAGTTTCCATAAAAATCGAACCTGCTAAACTAAGCATCCTTAGAGCAGCTCATAGTTTGCAATACAACATGGCTCATGAACACAAGGACTCCCCCATGCCATCAAGAACTTTAGCTCAGCTCATCCAACCAGACACTCAATGATCAAACAAAATTCCATAGCATAGACCTGTTTAAACTAGGCATTCATCATTTGTGCTGATTGGAAACAATTTTCTTTACAATATCCATTCATTTGTGCTGCAAGATTCACCAACCATGGATTTGGCTAACATGTCCATATTCAAATTATTGTTGATAAATTTCCATAATTAGAAAAGCCTTTTGAGTGCAGACATATATACAATGATGGCATCTTCCTTCAGTTGTTCATTTGTTTTGAAAATGGCTAGTCAAATTGGTGAATCTGTCCTCCTAGTTCCTCATGACTCTAATTGCTCTCATTGTTTTAGATCAATCTTTGACAATAATAGCGAGGAAACAGGTAAGGCCCTCATGGTAAAGACTTGCAATAAGATAGAGTATCCTGAAGACTGCATCTCGATCGGTACTGGAATCAGATCCTCCTTGTTTCATTTCCACTATAACTGGCCTTACCAGTATTGCTTTGGGGATAACAGCATCGAAGGCCAACAGTTCCTTATCAGTAGCTAAGCATCGGACGAATCATTCACCTGATTATCCCAGTTGGGGTTAGGCTGTAGTCTGCGTGAATTATGACAACGATAGCGTCTATTCCATGAAGGACAGTCTCAAAGCCTTTGATGAGTTGAAGTATGATGAATCGTACCAAAGTCTTGAATCTGTTAACAATCTTGTTACTGCAGGCAAAAGTGTTGGCTTCGAAGTCTTAAACGATGTCAATGCAATGAAGTTTAGGATCCACCAAGGATGTCATGGTTATCTTGCATCTGCTTCCTAGTCGATCAATTTGAAGACCGCTTCTAATCTTCTAAGCAATAAATCACAAATCATATCTGTTGACTCCATATATCGGAGTTCCTTTTTCAGTTTTTCTATTTCCTTCATTCAATAATGTGTTCTTGTCTTCAAAGGAAAACTCTGACAATTACAATTTCGAATTATTCTAATTTAGAGATTTCAAATTTGAGACTAGGATTCAGATCAATAAGATCCGAATACCACCTGGCTGAAAATTTAGGCAAAGATTTCTGGTACTGGCCATATCATTCGAAAAGATGCTTGTTGTCGAAATTGGTCGGCTGCTTTCAACTTGGTGACATTTTTATTTTCCGGTGATATGATTGAAGCTTCCTTTTCACAATGTTAGCTTGTAAAAAGCTGGATCAAATCATTAATTGAATGATAAGGAAATAATCTTGTCCCAAATTAAACTACGTGTGCATAAGTATTCCGACAAGATATAAATCATATCACCAACTAATTTCTTTCCTTTTCTCTCATCCAGTTCTCAGATTATTGTGATTCACAAAGTGGTGCAAAATATAAAGCAATCCAGCCATTCAGGCATGCAATCGCCTAACAATTAGGTTAAAGTGATTATCATTTCTTATATGCATAGTAAAGAGCCAAATTTTGAAGTTCGATTCAATTTACTAGCCTTGTTTAAAAACGACCAAAAAGAAAGTCCTTGTCCTCCAACAAGGCCTTGTCTAATCAATTGGGGTCATGTCTGTGGTCGGTGAATTCTTCGGCAGCCTCGCCGGAGCACTATAGTGATCACCGCCAACTCTAAAAGGCTAACCAAGGTCATGAAAGGATGGGTTCACATTATAAGGGCTAGCTAGGGCGGGGGCTCCCATGTGAGAATGTAGCACGAAACATGTGAGAATGGGAAAAGAGTAGGCATGGGGAAGGGATAGACAGGAAAGAGAAAAGGATGTGGACTTGAGGGATTGATGAATGGAAAGGTGTGCTTTTGTTGCAATGCTTTAGAATGGTGAGACAATGTCGCCAAATAGTCAATGCTTAATGCAATCACACTCGCTCAAATTTTCTTCTCTTTTGGTTGAACAAAGTTGTTGGCTTGCAACTATAGCTAGTCGACGAGCTACTTCTCGTAAAGGCTCGTGGGACCTCCACCTCTTCTTTCTGTCTTTACATATATATATATATATATATATTTATATATATTTCACGAAATTAATGACTTTAATTAGTTTATATTATTATCTTAAGAAATCTTGACCTGTGCTTCAACAGTTTGCATTTGTTCCCAAAGGTCGTCGAGGTCAATCATGCAACGCAACAAAATTACCCTCTTGACAGTGTTAAGGATGTTTTAGATATGATATGAGTTAAAACTATAATCTGTTAACAACACTAGAAATTAAATATTTAAATCTCAAATCCCATATCAAAATTTGTCAATTTCTGCTAATTTTTAACAAAACTTGAACCTCAAAATACTGTTAATTTCCCTTCCTTTCCAACTCCTTCCTCTTCCTACCAAACGCACTCTTAATCCGTGATCTAGAGCAGGTCAATCCATCTACGTATGTGCAAAAAGGGCAAATATGTGTGGCTAGGCAGCCAGATATTTATATAGATTATATTGAAGCAATGTTGCAGCAAAGATAAAATGTCCTTGCCTTTGCTAGTGATAATTTTTCTTTCTAACAATTTGTAAACAAGATATCGAACATTTGTGGGACGCATTCATGACTTGTTCAGGAATATAAAATATATATAGGACTGTACTCTTTCTGAAGTAAACAAATGATTCCATTTTCGGCATTGCATATATATATGGGTTAAACTGTAGGCCAGAACAACTGATATAACTCTTAATGATTTATATATTAAACATCAATTAAGGAAGGGTTGTCTATTTGAGACGTATACTCTTGCTTGGCTCACATTTAGTACAATTGTCCTCTTGGCACAGTGTTTTAAAATCGCTGCAACGAAACCTCATCATTTTTTCCAGGACATTATGAGACAATTAATATTCCAACAAGATATTCCAAGTAACGTTCATTTCCAGCACTGCTCGACCACCAAACATAGAGGTAAAGTTTGCGTATATCAATCATATATCTCACGATATTGAATTCAACGCATATATATAGATACTTTGCTAGTAATGTTTGCGTAAACGTAAGGGGAGGCGTATCCTGGTTGTTACTAAATGTTAGCCACATATTTGCTGTAAGAAAAAGAAAG
The DNA here is from genome assembly GCF_000208745.1 of Theobroma cacao. NCBI lineage: Eukaryota > Viridiplantae > Streptophyta > Magnoliopsida > Malvales > Malvaceae > Theobroma > Theobroma cacao. The sequence continues at coordinate 7,942,033 of NC_030858.1, forward strand.
TTTCAAAGTCCAAAGTTTCGTCTCTTAAAATTATTGGTCATATGAGAAAAGGTTCATAAATCCCACACGGAAACGAAACTGAAAAAATTAGAGCCTGTTCACTTATACCAAGAGTCATTGTGTTGAAAAGTAAAAATAAAAAATGCATGCTTAAGTGTCCACTCTTCAGCAATATGACTAGTTTCAAAATAGTAATATTCATATTATTTTTTTAGTTTTATTATCTGAGGAATTGAATTGATCAACTTCCAAGAGAGAAAAAACTTTAATCTGATAAAATTGTGAGTCACAAAGCAAATCTCAGTATATCCACGATAACTTTTGATGAGAGAAAGGAGAAATTCATGATTGAGAAGTACCCAATAAGAACTTTTTGTTGCATGCAAGCTTCATCCAGAGTAACCCTAGTCTTTAGTAGCTAAAAGGGTAGTGGCTAGATAAATTGTAGAAGATGAAATTTTAGTTTAGGACTACTTCTTCAAGTAAAGGGTAACCGATTAACGAGATCGCATTTTTCGGTGGCAACCAGACACAATATATATCACAAAGAAAACATCCAGAAGAACAAGGAAACCATAAAATTTCATATGTGGTCCAGTATATTCTAACAAATCCCCAAAACATGTGATGTCGCTTTGTCGGCCGAGCTCCCTTACCCTTGTTTTCGTTATATTTGGATTCATTTCCACACTACATATTGTTGAGAAAGTCCCATGGTCTCAATCAACATTACTCATTAATTTTACATGTGAACTGCTATAGTAATCTGCTTTTTTGGTGAAATGTTTGGACATTGCCTCAGCTGACTCTGGTCTTACTACCATATTGCCCCAGAAAGATGTTCTGGCGACTTGTAGGTGAGAACATCAGCGTTCTGTGCCTGAAAAACTTCCAAGTTTGCTCCAACCATTTGAGCGAAGCTATGCTGATAAGTTTAGCAATTAATGAAATTAAGAGAGTAGGTCTAGGACAAATCTGAAGTTGATTTCTTTTTTTAAATTTTTTGGCCATCACGTTAAAACAATAGTACAAGGACAAAATTAAGTGACTGTTTATAAAGAAATTGTGAGAGATAATATTTTTCATAAGCTCAATTCAAAAATATCATTTATTATAATTTTAATTATTTTTACTCAATTTTTGACATGACTAGACAACAATGCTCTTTAAATAATTTCAGACAAATTAAAATAGTTTCAGTTTTCTTTATCTCGTCATCTAGAAAAAAATTTTAAAATTAAATCTTAATTTCTCTCTCTTACCAAATATTGTCTATCTCGCCATGTAGCTCTTTTTCGCTATTTCAAAGAACAAAAATGATATCAAGGTATGTGTTTTAAGTTCTTGAGTTTATTTGTTTATATTCATAAAACCCCAAAGTTGAGAGATTGAAATTAATTAGACATATCTATAAATTAGAACACTATATAACTTTAGCAACTTAAACCTAGACGCGAGTAAGCAAATCAATGAATTATTAGATATTACATTACTGGTTTTTAGACATTATGTCACTGGTTTTTAGGTTATTGTGAGATTAGTTTTTAGGCATCGCATGACTATTTTTCAAGCATTACATGACTAGGTTGTCAGCATTGTGTAACTGATTTTTAGGTAATACCTAAGTCACACAATACCTAAAAACTAGTCACGCAATGCCTAAAAATCGGTTACGCAATATTTGAAAACCACAAAAACTACTAAATTTCATTTAACAAAACTAACAAATACAAACAACACATCATATTTCATTTAACAATATAATCAACGAATATACCTACTTGACGAAAAATGCTCATAATACTCAAATGTTTTTTTTTATGTATCAAAAACCACTCTAAAATACTTAAAATGCTCAATACACTTAAAGGTTTTTCTTCGTATATCAAAAATCACTCAAAAATGCTCAAAATGCTTAAAGGTTTTTTTTTTCAACAAGAAATACTCTAGAGATAAATGGTCTGGCGAAAAAAGCTCAAAGAATAAGAGTCGGTTTGAGGCACGGATTTAAACATATGCGTCAGTTTCATTAAGAATAATTTTATTTAAAATTAATTTCTCTTAATTAAAAATAATTAAAATTATAAAGAGGATTATTTTCAAAAATACCTTTTTTTAAAAAAAAAAATCCTATTTATATCATCTTATGTTACTCAGATCAGGTTGAAAAGGCAGTTGACATTATGCATTAAGCATTTTCTTCATGATTGAAGAGAGAAAAAGAACAAAGCAGATCCAAGCTGCTTTAATTTGTATACTATAAGATACATATTACTTCTTCTTCCTTTTACTTTTGTGTATATTACTTGAAGTTTCAAAAGAGAGTTATCCTCTTCCTTCTTTAAAAAGGGTAACAACGTTTGACCAATTCCAGGTTATTAAAGGATCAAAATTTTCAAAACTCAAAACAAGATGAAGAAGAAAAAGAAAGAATTGTGTTTTTTGAAAGTTACACAACTATATATTCAAAGCATTTGCCCATGATCATGAGTTTTTTTTTTTTTTTGAAAGAAGGGGGATTCGAATTCATATAGAAATATCATGCACTAATTAATGAACTATATATTTGGGTACATTTAGGGCTATGAGATTGAAATATATAACATAAAAAAATGAAAGATAAAGTCTAAATTTATTATTTTAAATAGAATAGTAGATCAAATTTACTATTCATCTTTGAACAAATGTAATTTTTCATCATTGTGCCTTCTAAGTTGATTTAAAAATAATTAAATATTAGAATATTTTGAAGAATATTCTTTTATTTCTTAAGAGAATATATTTTTCTCGTTAATTTTTGTTACTTTTTAATTAAATTTAAAAATACAATAATAATAGTGCATCTATTCACGAATGAATGATAAATTTGATTTATCATCTTAAGTAAGTGAAAAATTTGAATCGTGTAAAAAAAAAACCTTTGTAACCCTACAAAATATGGCTGCATATCCTTCCTTCCTTTTGCATTAATTTTTAATAACATGCGTCTAAGCATGTTCATATTTTTTTCATATAAGGAAAGATTAATTTAATACAAACAGGATCTTGTTGAAGTAATATATCATTTGTGTCTCTTATTTTAAGATTACTTTTCTTCTTGACGTCTACAGATAGACAACAGAGTTTCATTTGTTACAAGCTAAACTACAAATTCCGGCGGAAAAAATGCAAAAGTAATGCATTAGGTCTTGTCTACCTGCTACATACACCCTATCAAAACACTAATTTTGGAAGCCTCAAAAGAATAAGATTGCCTGAATGAGCTGGTTAGGACTTTGAATTAAACAATTAATTAATAGTTTACCAAGTAAAGACAAAAGCAAGCTATACAAGTTAGCTCCATTTTAAAAACTGTTCTACTTAAAAAATGCTGAAGTAAACGACCCACAATAGTTAGTTTACCTAGTTTAATTTATAATTAAAAGTGATGTCTACTTGTAACCATAAAATTTTCTATTTAATAATAAACTTTCTATGTTTACACTGTAAGTAAACCATGGCAGATGAAAGTAATTGATTGAATGATTCCTACACTAAAGTAAAATATTAATAAATCTTAGGGAAAAGATTTAAATTTGCCATTTTTCTTATAATAGTATTTACAATAAATGAAGAAAAGTATTTGTCTTTAACCAATATATATTATTTTTGGGTGATACTTCTTTTACCCGACAATCCAATAATTTAAGTATTCACAAATAAGTTAAGAAAATAAATAATAAATTTATTAACATTTAGCTTTTGTGAGTAGTCGAAATTAATAATTTTTTTATGAAGGATTAATTAGGAGAAATGTCCACTATTACATGCGGTTGAATTTTTATAGATGAAAGTCGGCCCACATGGCACCTCCCCGACAGAGTAGCCTTATGGGATGTTTTGTTGTTGGCCAAAGGAATAGCATTCAACGTGAACTGGCAGTGTCCACCTGGCCGAATTAACTGCCACGCCATACCTTACCGACTCAGGATAATGACGTCCACGTGGAGTGGCCTCCCCCTTGGGCAACGAAGGACAATGCTGCCATGTCAGCATTTAGGCAATTTGGGTGACACAAGAGGTGACTTCCAGCGTTGTCTGTCACCGTCACATTAAATTCTATTGTTTCTTGTGACACGTGGGATTGGCCCACTTTGTCTCAATCAGATGCTGACGTGGTAAGATGTAATTCATTCCCCCATTGAATGCCGCAACTGCTACTCTGCAATTTATCTATCGCGTAATTATTTTTTTCTTTTTTCCTTTTTCACTAACATCCGTTATAATAAATTTTCACCCATAAATTAAATCATGCATACCTATTTATTAATTTGTCCTATATTTATTTTTTTACACGATATTCAAATTAATAGACGCAAAAAGTAACGAGCAATTTTTTTTTTGATGATTACTCGAACAAGATAACATATCATTAGAATATTTCGTAAAATATTTTAATTTCATTATTTTTCCTTAAAAATTTAACAAAATTAAAAATACAATAAAAAATTTTGCAAATTACATTAATAAAACATTTCATAAAATATTCAGTTCCCATTACTTTGTTAAAAAGAAACTAAAATATAATGAAAATATTCAATATTGAATCAAAATATAATAGCAAATTTGATCTTAGTCCCCAACAAATAATAACTACTCTAACATTTTACAAAATTTGCTTAACCAACTTTCTTACACCTTCCTAAGTCTCAACAAATTTGTGATTTTTATTTACCAAATGAACCCTAATGACATATAAAAGACTATTACATAAACTTAATAAAAATATCTACTCAAATTATCTAATGTATATCATTTAAATTTAAGCACAAGAGATTAAATGTACATATTTTCTTGGTATTTTTATAATTCTATAATTTTAGATATGCAATGATAATTATCCACCACTAATTAAGTAGGGTCCACTTATAACATGCAAGTTCCTTATCACAAATACTAAAGGATTAAACTGTATGAGTATAACAATTAAATTTGTTGTTTCAATTACTATTAGAAGCTGGTTTTTTGTTTGACCCCTTAAATTTATGTATTCACTATAAAAAAAATGGGAAGAGATAAGTTCAGGACATATCAAGACATGTTATCTGAAATACATTACCAATTTAAGATCTCAAGTATGGTGGCCACTACTGAGATAAAACGAGGCTCTATGTTTTTTTTCCCTGTTATTTCTTGTAAATGCTCTTTGCACAGAGAATCTCATAAAAACCAAATTCAGACTAAAAAGAGGGGAAAACAAAAGTTATGGATTAGATCTGTCAAGGAGTCCCATCTCTTACAGTTGCATTAATCTGGCAAGTCTAGGCTGTTGTGTCAAAAGGCTCCATGCAAGACACCCATATCTATTTGATCTGATTAGTCATTTCAGATGGAATACCCCTATTGTTTTAGGTTTTGGCAGAAGGTGAAAATGCTGTTGACTTCCCTAAGGAAGTGACATCAAGGGCTTACAGGTGATGGTACAATATGTACAATCAATAGCAGTACTAATTAGTTGTCTAATCCTAACCCTAAAAAAAATTAGTTGTCTAATCCTACATGAAAACTTCACTTGATTGCTTGAATTTTAAAATGAAATTGATAACAGTAACAAAGCTTTGTGTGAAGGTGTTGGAACAGGGGGGCAAAGTCTAAACCAGGAATCAGAAAACCCTCAAGCTACTCCAAAAGGGTAGGGCAGTTAAGGAAATGCAAAAGCCAAAATGTTCTTGTTTCTCATTCTTTGAGGTTATTTCTAAAATTTCTTGTCTTTCTTGGGTTTCATTCTGACACTTAAAACTTGAACATAGGGGAGAGCATCCCCATTAATTAAAAATACAACTATGTCCCCCAATAGGCCTATAGAGTCCATACTAGAGCATCCTAAAACAAGACCCACACACTATCCATAATTGAACAATGGGGTAGTGGGGGTGCCCAAATGATTAGTCATTTTCTTAGACAAATTATAGCTTCATCACTTCAGAAAAGAAGGGAAAAAGGCAAAGAAAGTGGAAGAAAACTCTTTTTTATTTAAGTTAAAATCGGAAAACTCCATGTGGGTCCCAACAGCCAAGTATATATCAAGGCAGGCACTTCCCATGCTATGGACAATTCACAAGCTTTCTAACACTCAAGTTCCAACACCAAGAAGGAAGAATCAGAAACAAAAACTGAAACATACGTTTTTTTCCTGACCTTAGAATTCCATAGCAATTAATCATTTCTCTGCTCTTCAAATGAGGCCTTTCTGCTTAGCAGTCTCCCTTCTGCTGTTATGCATTTTCCTTTCTAGTGTTCAAGGTATATGCCAAGAAATCTTTCTTATTTATAACGAACAGATCTCCTGTTTCTGCATTGCCATTACAGCATGATTAAATTCTGATATCTTATGTTTTTTTGTGAAGGGATTCGCTTGGAGAAAAGTTTCAAGTCAGCAAGGCATCCTAAATTGCATGTCAGTATCCAAATCTTTCAAGATTTATTCATTCGGTGCAATACATTGAATGTTTTTGGGATGGAACATTTTTTACTTCTATTCGGTTATCCTGTCCCACTATTAAAGGTGTAAAAACTGTTGCTATATGCAGGAGGGTACTGTGATGAAAACGAGTAATGAAGTTATGGGAGAGGTCATTCTCTGCAAAGAAGGGCACTGTTCAGGTACCAAGAAGAAAAAAGCCTCTAGAGTATTGAACAAATCACACCACTGGCTACCAAGCATTCATGAAGATTACTATGGACCTAGGAGGCACAGGGCAAAGCACCATTAAATATCCCCTCCCCTAGGATAAATATTCTTCCACATTTTTTACTACTAGGCCTAGCTAGTATAGTACTATTCTTTTCAAAACATTTGAACCCATGGCCATGTAATCTGACAAAGCAGTTTTGTCCACAAAATAAGAAGCTTCTCATGATTAATTCTCTTTGAGTTGGATCAACTATATAGATGTTTATGGGGCACTTTGTGTAAGAAATGTGTGGTATATAGACACCAAAGTTTATCAATCAAAAATTTTAGGAAAGCCCACGTTGTCCTGTCTTGCACCAAATCCAACATTCATGTCTAAAGCGGATTTTCACATTCATTTTTGCAGGAAAGAGTAGAAAACTTTCGTCTGCAATGACTTCTAGTGCTCCTACATCTACCACTACTTCCAAGGTTGGTTAATAGTTACTAGTTAATATCGAAATCTCCATACCTAGGGTTTAGATCTTCCCCTAAATGACATTATATGCTCTCCATGTATACAGAGCGAAGAGAATGGAGAAAACAAAGCTAACCCTACTTCAAAAGTCAAATCAGGCAACGAAGAAAATGGTGAGAAGCAAGAGAAATTCCCTGTTGGTTCACCGACAAGTTCCGAACACCAGGAGGTCCATGACCAATATGCCGACATTATGGACATAGCTGAAATGGACTACTCTCCAGCCAGGAGAAAACCTCCAATACACAACTAAGAGTAGGGAAGAAAAACAAGACAGAGAAAAAGAAGCCACAACGTTTTCCAGCACAATAAAAGTAATAGAAATGGGACAGCATTCCAGAAATGCTGCAGTTTTTATAGGGTTTAGGAAGATTTGTGTACATAGAATATTTTATTATCATAGTTATTGTTAAAACATCACTTTTGATGATTGAGTCACGATGCACCCTTTTGGGGGGGGCACTTTAGGCCTTGTAACCTCACATATTATAGAATGAAAACTTACTAATAACATCAAAATTTATGGGTTTAATTAATTGTTGGATATACAGTGATAAATTAAGATATAACTTAGTTGATTAATACAACTCTCTGATTTTAGAAACTAATTAAGTTCATTCTTTCACTTATGCAGAGGTTGGATGATGATCTATATCTTAACTATAAAAATGGGATGTGGACAGAATTTAATAAAATTGTACAAAACAAGCGTAAAAGGTGCAGATGGGGGGACCTAAGATTTTTTTAAAGAGAAACTTGTGTTACCGAAACAAACATGAAAGAGGCCTGTGTTAAATGAAGTAGGTGTGGAGCCTTATCTGAAATTGACCCCTTGTGTGTTTTCTTTACTCGGTAAGTGGCCCACCAGGGATTTTGGGCTAGACCCACCATGTTTCACTTCTTGATTATAGTGTTCAAATCGTCAGTGGTCACTCTTACATGTGGGCTCACATGTCCTCACTTGGGTCACCTATGCTTCGGTCACAATAGCCTAGACTGCGGTGGACCATGCAAACGAAGTAATGCCTCCAGGTATGGTCTCTTTAACGTGTTTTCGGACAGTGTTCCCCTGTTGGCTCGACATATCAACTTGTTTCGGCTATAATTATGTGATTGTTTGGCTCGGTTCTTTTTCAGTTTCTTTAATTTTTAAAAGGAAAAAATTAAATTAAATAGAGTTTTTGAAAAGTTTTTGAGAAAAAAACTTTTTTTATAAAATAAAATTAAAAAAAAGTTAAAAAAATTCAGAGAGGAGTATTTTTTTTAAAAAAAATACATTAGTTTTTCAAAAAATATCTTTCTCTCAATCAATCTCTCCCTCTCCTCTTTCCCTCTACAAATCACCATTTTTCAACACAAATCACAATCTTCCTCTCGTTTATCTCTCTCTATAAAGATTACTAGAAAACAAAAGTCTCAACAATTAAAATTTAAGATTTTTTTTTTGTTCTTATAAAAATTAAGAGAAACTAAGATTGAAAATTCAAAGTTACATTCATATAATATTTAAAGATTTTTTCTCTTTTACACCCAAAAAGATTTTAATGTCAATTACATCGTTTCTTTTATTTTCTTCTTTTTTGGAGAATTGAAGCATCATGATCCGATTGCTTGTTATATGAACAAAAATCGAATATTATTAATTTTGAGAATTGTTTTGTTTTTTTATGGATTTCATTGATTTTAACATTTGAAATCGTATATAAAGTCAAAGCAAATTTGTTCTTCTTTAGTTTATTAGGTGATTGAAAATGACATGAATATCTTTTATGATAATTTTTGTCAAAATTAAATTTTATATAATTTATTTTACCAAACAGCTTACTAGGCAGTTTTAACTTAATTTTAAAAATTATTATTTTTTATAAAAATTTCATAATAAAACTGGTAAACTGATATTAACTTTCAAGAAATTTATTTAATTTAACTTCATCCGATTAAAAAACATCAATCTCTAGAACTAGAACGTGAGTTGATCCGAACTTGAATAACATAATATTCAATTTAAAATGATTGTAATTTCAATAATTCATTCGAATTTAATTCAATTTGGTTTTTGTAAAGTCAATAATTTAAACTTGTTACGAGTTGAATCTAAATAATTTGAATGTCTAAACTAAATTACTTAATATAAACATAAATCCAAAATGATAAGATTTTAAATAATTCAAACTTAAAAATGACTTGATCAAAATGAATTGGCTTGACTCAAATTAAATTATCACGTCTAATTGCGTAGTAGTCAGTGACTCCAAAGAAAAATTGCACAGCAGTTTTACGGAAGTTACTTTTATTGCTGCTATGAAAATTGGTAAAGAAATAATTTCTTCCATTGTCAAGTAATTGAGGGTTGGAAACAGCTATTTGACGTCTAATTTGGTGCAAGGCACACCTTTTCTTTAGTGTTAGATCTCTTTAAATACAATTAGGTTACATGCTTAACTAACTGTTAAAAATCTTTGCATAATGCTCCTCCGATTAGAGAATGACTTGTTATACTTGTAAATCTCAAAACAGTACTCTTACATTGTCCCTAAGCTGCTAGGGCATTAATTGTAATTTATATCTTTGTTAAAAGGACATTCGGTGATTAGTCATTAATAAGATTGAAAGTTCAAGTTACAAAACCTCTATACTCTTACTATGATAAACAAATAACTTGGTTCAAGCATTAGCATGCCATGATGGGAAGAAGGAAAAGCTTAAACATGTTTTCCATGTTGTCCGCACAACATGTTCGGCCCCTGTCAAAGTTTTAACCTTTTTTTAATCGACGTTCAGAATGCCCAAGAACTCATCAATACACATGGAAATAATACCAACAAGCAAGTCTGTTTCAACGATGAGATACAATACACATGGTCCTTAGAATGTGATGGGCTGATGGTGATAGAAGGCTGAAGAGTTGTAAAGAGACACTCTCTCCGACCTAAAAATCAATCCATCGTGAACAGGCCGCAACCTACCTACAAAGGCTACAACCTTTATGGCTCTACTTTCAACAGACAATATTCATTCTCAAAACGAGTGCAGAGGACGGATTTACTGTCCAGGAATTTGGCAGTTAGCCACTCAGATAACAGACGAGCTGGCAGATTAGGTAGAAACATCGAGGCCCCAGAGTCTATTCGTGACTCTCTCCTGATGTATTCGAATGGAATCTAGAGTTCCAGCAAGGCTGCTTGGTAGCTGCTAGCAAATTCCGGGTGATGCTACAATGCCGTCTTGCATAAGCAGCCTTGAGGCCTGCATACAATTCAGAGTTCACGATGTTCAAGTCTTAACTCGTAAGGCATTACGCTGCATTCGGCATTATAGAAAAGTATGAAAATCTCTAGAGTTTACCTAGAGTGAAAACATCATTCACGCTTAGTGAAATACTAGAGAACAACGAAAATTTTCAATAATCAACTTAAAATTCATGATACTGTAATAAGAAAAAGTGTGAAATATAAGTTCTCAAATGTCTGATGCATGCACCTTGGGTGTTAAATGTAAGAGAAAGGTCAACCAACAATGATCTAAAGTTCATATTGGTAGGTGTGCACAAAGAAAGCATTTTCAAAGAAAGACTACAAGTCAATCACTAATTCAAACATGGAAAGACTGAATTATCACTTAACTATTGCGTTAGTGGCTACATGAGAATACTTAATTGAACACATTTCAAGTGCAGCTTACTTTGAAAGCAAAGAATAATCTACTTCGCTCATTAAAAGAAGAAATCAGAAATGTGAGTTAAAAAGACAGAGCAAGAAAAATACATTTGAAGTCAACTGTTTCTTTCCTTTTCTTTTTCCCTCAAAACACAGTTAAAAAAGATTAGCCAAGAAGGAAACTTTTCCAGTTGGGAGGAACAAACAAAATTGAGCATAGATTTGAAGAACCATGCGTTGCTCAGGACTGCTGGCAATGGAGCTCCATTAGATTTAACAGTCAAGGAAAAACTAAAGCCAAGATATTTAATGGTTTCATAAGAACAGAGAAGCATATTTGGTGTTCGAGTACAGATTAAAACATTTGTGGCATCACCAAAGGATCTTGGAAACTATATACAAAATAATAAAAACAAAATTTATGGATGAACTGTGTGCAAACAAAGAATTGTGGTTAAACTATTAGAATGTAACGCAGTCAATGCAAAAGGATAAATGTTCAGCATAGATGCTCCTATAATTGTTTCCAAACAGTTGAATATAAGTGAAATACAATAGTTTGATTTGACAACACTGGAGCAATTTCTACTTTCTACTAAGATGCATGCCAACCAGGAATATTTGAGGTTAAAGCTGAAAAAATAAAAGATAAGTCAATGGGGGGCTCATCCACCCTCTTGATCTAGAAATACTACTACGTAACTTCTTTTCTCCATCCTCTTCTGCCCCCCCTCAGAAAACGTCAGGATGATAGCAACTGAAGAGAGTACCAAGCAGAATTAAGGGGCAAATTCTTATATAAAGAAAACGGGATTTTACAAGTGCTTTGGCATAAAATACTAAATTAGTGTGCAAAGAAAATTTTCACCTTATATAAGGTTCTACAAAGCTACCAAGAACTTCCACGATTCATCGTTTACCCACCAAAGCAGTTTTTGAGATCGCCAATGAACATAGACTTGATGTCTGCTGAAAGGTTTTAAGTTATGACCTGCAAAGAAGGAAGAATGGCAACCAATAATACAGACAGGTCAACATCTTACAATTTTGAGCAGCAAAATGATTCTTGATAAATCTTAAATAATCTTAACATCAAAATGTCTCATAAGGTTTTACATATATGTATCTTAAGCAGCGGCGATAGATCTCAAAAGGTTATCACAGCGAGTAAAGTGCTTCAGTGATTTGAAGTCCGAAAGTCAAATCTCCAAGCAAGCCTGTGACAAGTTTGAGAAGAATATGCCTGTTCAAATAAAGACACTGGAGAATGACCGGCATTAAGCACCTTGAATCTTTACCATCATCTTGTTTTCCTATAAATACTCTCCAACTTAATTCTTTACTCTGACATGTCTTCAAATGGGATTTCCTCTGGCTAGACATCACAAATAAATTTTCTCATCTTTCTTTTCTAATAATTTAGCCAACCCACACAGTGGGAAAAGGCTTAATTATTAGTTGTGTTGTTGGTTGTATTTGTTTTCTAATATTAATACTGTAATCCATTATTTTCTGCGATCAAGCAAAGGGAACACTGATTGCAGAAAATATTCAGCTTCTTAAGGAACTAAACAAACTCTCCGAGAGAAGACCCAAATGATTAAAACTTCAGACTCCAATTTGGAGGTCTCTGATTTTAAACCCTATGATAGGAGGGATGAAATTTGTGGAATGAAAGAAGGCTCCCTCCTGTTGCGCAGTCAAAAATGATAGATATTAGAAAATAAAATAATTGTTTTCACAAACTAAGGGTGCCTTTGTTTTGAAGTAAAATCTTTACCGGAAAACATTTTCAGGAGATAATGGCATTTGGATGACTGAAATAGAAATCTTAAGACAAAAAAGTTTTTATGGGTCAACATGTAAAATTAGGGATGGTAATGAGTACCTTATTACAGGGTATCCGTGAATATTTGACTTGGTTATATGGGGTTAAGGTATCTTATAATTAAGTTTGTGATGAATTCGGGTAGTGATTTCACTATCTGAATTGAGTTCAAGTAAGGTTCAGCTATCACTCCTTGAGTACCCGTTACCCGAACTCGATTACTATTAATGAATATTTTATTATTATTTTAATAATTAATTTAAAAATATACAATTTTTACTAACTTTACAAGCAATTTTTTTTATTAAAAATTAACAAATATATGAAAAATATGGTTACTCTAATTATTAAAATGATGACATTAATATATTTAAATTAAAAAATTATATTGTTAATCATGTTTAAATAATATGAATATCCAATCGTATTATAAAAAAATATAATTACTATTATAATATATATATGTATACTTTTAATATAAATTTATTTACTTTCTATTTTGTGTTTTAACATTACAAAAATTATGACTTATCAAATTATTATTATAATATGTATACCATTATTTATATAAATTGATAACATATATAATCAAAGAGAACTTCTGAGATTAGAATAGTTTTGAAATCTAACTATTTTTTGTAATTTCATAAAATTAACGACAAATCTATATAGTTAATTAAATTAATTCTTGAAACTATTATTATTAATTAACTTATAATGTCTTTCAATATATATACTTTATATATTGTGTTAATTTATAAAAAATATAATTACTATTATATATATACTAAAATACTTTTAATATACATATACACTTTAAATATAAACATATTTACACTTTATTTTGAGTTAACATTACAAATTATAACTTATAAAATTATTATAATATATTTAACTTTGTTTATATAAACTTATAATATATAAACTTAAAGAGAAGTTGTGAGATTAGAATAGTTCTGAAATGTAGTTTTTTTTTTAATTTCACGTAATTAAGAACAAATTCGTATAATTAATTAAATTAATTCATAAAGCTATAATTATTAATTAACTTGTAATATCTTTTAATATTTATACTTTTTATATATTAAGTTCATTTATAAGGAATATAGTTACTATTATATATATATATATATATATATATATATATATATATGAGTGTGTGTGTGTGTATGTTCTTTAAATATAAATATATTTACTTTCTATTTTGTATTAACATTACAAAAATTATAACTCATAAATTATTAATTACAATATATATACCTTTGTTTATATAAAGTTATAACATATAAATCTAAAGAGAAGTTATGAGATTAGAATAGTTTGAAAACTTAGTTATTTTTTTAATTTCTTGTAATTAAGGATAAACTTATATAGTTAATTAAATTATTTAATAAAACTATAATTATTAATTGACTTGTAATGTCTTTTAATATCTATACTTCATATTGGGTTTATTTATAAAAAATATAATTAATATTATATATATATTAAAACACTTTTAGTATATATACACTTTAAATATAAATATATTTACTTTCTATTTGTGTTAACATTATAAAAATTATAACTAATAAATTTATTAATTATATTTGAGATATTTATTTTTGATTATTTACATTTAAATATTATTATTTGTGTGTTTTAATTAATTTAATTATTAATAAATTATATAGAATATGTAAGAGAAATATTATTATATATGAATACGAATTCGAATTCGGGTAACTGGGTACCTATAAATAGTATTTTAATAATTTTTTTACATAATCGAGTTTTTAAATTGATTAGGGTAATTATAGGATAGTGAGGATGTATTAAGGTTAGAATTAGGATAGTAATTTTAAAAAATATTAGGGTAGTTCATAGGTTCGGATAAGTTATTTTTTATAAGGTTTGGATTCGAGTACCTCAAAATTAAGGGATACCTTACCTGTTGATATATATCCTTATGTAAAAGACTCGCTGACTCCGAAAATTATCTTATGTCTTTGAGGGACGTAAGACGATTTCCACCACACTAAAACAAAAGACTCATGTTTCTTTTTAAGCAAGAAATTTTATGCTTTAATTGAGCTTTTCATTTTAAGTTTGTTATCCCTAACCTTTGACATGGTTTGAATATCTATTTTTTATTTCCTTCAAAATAATAAAGTCTCAAAAAGGTATCCTTGTATTTCCTTTTAAATAATAGGACTCTGTGGCTTAAAAGCCTTAAAATGACATGATTTGAATATCCACATTTTATTCCTTCAAAATAATAAGATCTCAAAATGATATCTTTTTATTTCCTTTAAAATAATAAGACACTTGCACATTTGAGTTAAATATTTTTTAAAAGATGGTCCAAACAACCGAAAATGTTTTAGATGGTTATTTAAACAATAGAAAATATAAAAAATTTTCCTTAAATAACTTATTTTACGATTACCAAATGTATCCTAATAAGAAAAAAAAATCTAAAAGTTAAAAATATTCCTAAACTTTGTATCTGAAATGTATCCTGCGTATACTTAGCATTAAGTATAATAGGACTTTGGGTTTCTTGTTTTTTGTAATTCTACTTGACATGCAAAGAAACAAAATTTAATAATTTTTTTTTTCAATCTCCAAGCAGATACTTCTCCTGCT
Organism: Theobroma cacao; assembly: GCF_000208745.1. Taxonomy (NCBI): domain Eukaryota; kingdom Viridiplantae; phylum Streptophyta; class Magnoliopsida; order Malvales; family Malvaceae; genus Theobroma; species Theobroma cacao. Next base: position 7,957,335 of record NC_030858.1, read on the forward strand.
GCACCACCATATGCAACAACATCCATCTCCATGATCTTTGTAAATGGGTCCTTTACATAAAGAGAAAAAGTGTTGTAAATAAGCAAATGATGTATTAGAGGCGAGAGAAAAATATTGAAACAGTTCTTGAAATACTGAATGTTGTGATTGGTGAAAAAGAATAAGTACGTAATAGAGTGGAGAATAAGTAGAGAGTGAGTGAGTATAGTAATATTAAGTGGAGGAGAATTAAGTAGAAGATGATCACAGAGAAGCTTAGAGTGAAATTATGTTATTCCATTTTCTCCCTAAATTGAATTGTGAAGACTTCATATATAGAGCCACACGAGACATTCACTTAAGAATAGACCTCAATACACATAATGGATAATTGTTATTGAAACGTATTATGTGGATATTAAAATAATAATTTTATTGTATCTATTTGTTTTTTTTTTACTTAAAAAATAACTTTTTTAAAGAATAAAATTAAAACAAAAGTTTCAGGAAAAACTTAAAAAATAAGTTTTCTCTTCACTTCTTTTAAAAACATGCTAGTTGTAGGCACTTTATTTTTCCTTTTCTCATTTTTTCGTTATTGGTTATTACGTATTTGTTTTATGTTAAATAAACATTACAGAGGAAAAAAAAAGAGAAAAAATAAGAAACAAAAAATGAGAAAAAAAAACAAGAAACAAAAAAAAATGAAAAGAAAAAAGAAAAAAAAATGTGTACGACTCTGTGCCAGACGCGAAAAACTCGCGTTTGGCAAGGTAGTGGAGATGGCACCCGACGGAAAGAGGAGTGTAAAAGCTTTACTGAAGCTACAAGAGACAGACGGCAACTAAAAAACCCAAAAATCCCTAGTAGCAACCAAAAATCAAAAATCCTAGTCTAGCAGCCAAAAACAACCACAAATCCACAACCAAAAAAATACAAAAAAAATATCAAAAATAAAAAAATACAATGAAAAAGGAGAATATGAATATAGTTTGGCTTTAGGATTTTTAGCTCGCCTTTGTAGGGATAGATTTTGAGGGGGTTTTGTTGACCGGTTAGGGAGGAAAGTCTTGGGGTAGTGCCGTCGTTTATACGACAAGGACTGGGTTTGGGTGCCGCCGATCAGGGAGTGTTTGAGCTTGGGGTTTTGCCACCATCGGTTAGGAAGCCTAGGTTTTAGTGCCGTCGGCAGAGAGGGAAGCCCGATTTGGGTAGCCGACGAAAAGGGAGAGAAGGAGATCTTAGAGAGAGAACCGGTGAGACCGATTGACGCCAAAGGGAAAAAAGGGGAGGAGACTGATCGACGCCCCAAGGGAGAGTTGGAGGGTTGATCGGCTGCAACAAAGGGGAACCCGTGGGGTAGCCCGCGACGGTAGTGAGAAATGAGAGAGTTTCAAGCTGCCGCTGGGGATGGATTAAGAGGTTGAAGGGAAAGGTGAGATTTGTTAGACAGAAGAGAGAGTGCCGCCGCTAGAGAGAGAAAATGAGGGCAAAAATGAAGGCATGAAGAAGAAAGGGAGTGTTTATACTTAGATCTAGACCAAACGACGCCGTTTTGGTGAAGGAATGTAGACAACTAAAGAGCTTGAAACGACGCTGTTCGGAGGAAGAAGGCTGAATGCTTGAAGTGGGCAAGCAGGCCGTCTACTGATCCAGTTTCTCCTTGAGCGGATCTGGGCTCAAATTTTGGGTAAGCTTTGGACCTTTGACATATTGAGTTTGTAGATTAATGATTGGTTTGATTGGTTTGATTGTTTTTATTTTTGAGAATTATTAACATAATTTTATGCAAATGATAAAAGTAATAATGATGATCAGTATAAATGAAAACAGAAAGAGATATGTTTGTGTCGTAATATGAATGTTAGAAATATAGAAAATTTACTGAAATAGGAGATATAAAAATATATTAGAATAAACATTTAGTAATAGAAAAGAAAATATATATTTAGTTACATAAAAAGGAAAATAAAATTAGGAAAGAAGTAGAAAAATTACTTAGTTATAAAAACATGGTTAGGTATACAAAAAATACAATAGTGAAATAAAGAAGTATTTAGTAAAAAATGATAGATTTAGGCGAAAGAAAGAGAAGAGCAAAAAAGGGGATAAATGAACCCAAAATGAGTAGAGGCTTGATATAAAATATATAGATTAAATTAAGTAAACGATGGAAATTATTTGCTAATGGGAGGATTTGGATATATGAAAAACACAAAGGAACATATTAGGTTATAAAAATAGATTTAGTAAATGAGTGAAATGGAAATTAGGGCAAGGTGAAGAATTATTCATATAGACAAGACAAGTACTTAATTTTATACCGATGATGGGATGATTGGTCGGGATGCGAGGAATCACAATCCCGGACTAATTTTTCCTAAGTTTGGAACCCAAATTAAAGCTCTACCAGTACGATGGGAGGGCATCGATTTTGAGGTTTCAAGATTTTTTAATTTTAAATAAATAAAAACTATTATACAATAAATTGGTTAAACAAAATATAAATACAAATGTGGCATATATAAGAGAATAGATGACATATATTTAAGTCGTCCAAAGATAAAAACAAAAACAAAAATTATGAAAATGGTAATATTCATGACAATAAATAAATAAATGAATAAATAACTAAAATAGTCAATGATGGAAAATTCAAAACAATAAATGGGTGTAAGATATAAATTTAAATATCTAGTGGTATAAAATATATTTAAATAAATTAATAAGTGTTATGAAAAACGAATAAGATAGATAATAAAAAGAGAAAAATGGAATTAAAATATATATAATTATGAAATAAGATATCATGCTATAGGTTTGGGATTATTTAAATAGTAAAAAGGTTTACTTAAATAACATAGAAACATAGATAATTTATAATATGTATAACTATAAAGGGAAATATAGAGAAAGAAAATCCCTAAGAAATAGCAAGAACGACATAGGAGAACTTAAAATAAAATAAATAATAATAATAATAATAATAAATAAAATAATAATAAACTTCACAAGCATAACATATACTTCTAATGCATCATACATACCATAGCACATAGGTATTCTTGTTCAAGAGTGTAAGTCCCGATGATGGGATTTTTTGAATATCTTGCGAAGGCGAGTTTCTCTCGAGAAGCTCTTTAGGTGAAAGGACGTCTTCGGGTCCCACCAGTACGATGGGAAGGCTCAGGAAACATCTTTTATAAAAAGGCTCTTGCTCGTAATAGGTTTACATTCATAAAAATATTTTTTTTAAAAAAGCGTATGATAACCCCAATGACAGGATTTATTTGTCAAATTTGCAAAAGCGAATTTTACGGATAATTTTTTAGGTGAGAGAATATCCCCGGATCCCACCAGTATGATTGGCGGATTCGAGAGAATGTCCTCAATAAAAGGTTATTTGTCCAACATTATTTGAATTTCATACCATGCATTTCACAATACCTCATGTTCACATCACACTTTAGAATCCAATAAAATATTTTAATAAAATAGAGACTAAAATAAATAAATAATAACTAAGGAAATATAATGAATTTAAGGATTAAGGCCCCTCAATAGGATAATCTAAAATTAAATGGTATCGTTCATGGAACAGGTGTCACGGGGGTGTTAATCCTTTCTCGAGCGTAACCGCACTCATGAACCTAGTCCTAGAATACGTAGATCGGTTTAAAATTCTCTCGACGAACTTAAAGTCAATTTAAGATTTCGTCGATTAGAATTGAGTCAATAGGTGGTCAATCAGACCTAGAAAAAAGATTAGTGGTGACTCCTAATGTTTTCATCACGTCTAGTGGTCAAGTTTTCGGACTCGCACGTTACGACACTAGCTTTTCAGGAGAATTTTTTTTTGTTTCAAAAATGTCCTCATCTATTGAAAATAATCCCAACATTATCCATTTATATTTTTTATAGATTTATTATTAATTATAAACTTTAGGTTATATAAAAAAGCTTTTTATATTTTCAAAAATCTGTTTTAAATAGATAAAAAATAAAGTTAACCATTTTTCATTGTAAACAAAGAAATTCGTAATTAATAAAAAGTTATTTATTAAATACTCTTTATGTTAATTTTAATGAAAATTAGAGCTTATATAAGTTATTTTGCTAAACAATTTATCTATAAAAAAAGCTTATAAAAATAAATTTACCAAACAAATTTAACTTAATTTTAAAAGTTATTATGAAACTCTTATGAAAACTAATAACTTTTAAACTAAAAAAAACTAGACCAACAGGCTCTAAGTGTAGATAGAAATCTATTATGTGACCATTGAAGCAATGAGTGTTTTATAATCATTAATAATGTAATAAAATTTATTCTTGAGCAAATGTAAAAAGGTAAAGGTATGTATGCAAATGTACAAAAGAATAATGTAAGAGGAAAAAGGTGAACGTAAAAAGGTACAAGATAATAAAGTGTACGTGAAAAAGTATAAAAGAACAAGATAAGACTGAAAATGAGAAATATATGGACTTTAGGAAAACTCTTTAGTAAGGGTGAGTACAATTGGACCAAACTAATGACCTAGTTGAATCAAATTCAATTTAGGTAAAACAATTCGGTTCGATAGGTTCAAAAAGTTTGGTCTAATTGATTATTTGGTTAGTTCTTTATCCTAAAATTTTTAGACCGAATTGACCAAAAGATCAAACTAATATTATATATAAAAATATTATATATATATATATATTTAAAGTTATATAAAATTTATATTTTCCTATTATTAAGTTGATGATGTGTGATGGTTGATTGCCTTGTATTAAATGATCTTATTTTGTGGATGTTAATTTATTATCTTTGTTATGTTGAATTTTGAATGTTAGAACTTAGAGTTTAAAACTCTTAAATACTAATTTGATGGCTTAAGTGCAATGACATAAATATGTAAGTGAAAAGACAAATGTTATATATTTTTATATTTAAATTATTTATATATTTTATAATTATGAATAAAATTTATAAATTTCAATGTTATAATTTGCAAAAGTAAAAATGACAAGAATTCGATTCTTTTGGTCCAAAACTGAATCGACTGAACTAATTCAATGTTTGGTCGATTCGATCCTACTTTAAATTTGATCGATTTTCTAAAAATGTTTGGTCCTTAGTTATGATAGATTGAAAAAACCAATTGTTCATCCCTACTTTCTAAAATATATCAAAAAGTGAAAGTAACTCATAAACTCTGTCACTTATTTCAAATTACTTTTACAAATTTAAGTGAAGTAATTATTCCACCTGAAACAATTATTCTACTTGTTCTTATTCTCATTATTCTCTATATGGCATTACACTTGATTTAAAACAATTCTCAGAAAAATAATAAGTTCATAGTTAAAATCAATTATCAACAATCTTAGATTGTGACTAGTCCTTATCAACGAGTGAAAGTTACATATATACCAGCACAATCAGGTAATAGATACAACGAGTGAAAGTTGCATTATGACTTAGTTTTCATAATACGAACAGGATGCAAGGTGATGGATTCTACGTCACAGTTTTTCTTCAAGTACACAAATTTAGACAGCGTAAACTTGGTACATTGTTTTTACCTTGCTAAAGTTTCATAAACTACAATATTCTCACTTTATAAGTAAAAATTTGATTTCATAAAAACTAATGCCCACAAAGTAATTATGTTTTCAATCACTCACTACTATTCTTAATGCCTACAGCCACTATTTTTTAAGTTCTCGCGTGAACCAAAAGAAAAGTGCATGAGAAAACACTCCAATTAAAATTAAATGTTTATTTGAATAAAAAGATCTACTAATTCCAATGTTCACTATTCTATCTATGGTTTGCCACATAGAATTCCAAGAACAAGTGACAAAAGATATGACCAACGTGAGGGGCATCTCGAGTGATGGATCTAATGACGAAGAAGAGTGCTATAGGAGAAATCTATATGTATTTGTGATGCTCTACACGAAGTGCTCAAATATATGATTGGGTGTCCAAATAATTAGACAATAAAGAGAAAATTCTAGACAAAAAGACACATGATAAAAAGATGAATAGTAGTAAATAAACATCTAGACATGGTTTCATCAAATATTCTGAAAAGGATTACTACTTGTGTTGAACACATATCCAAAGGATTGGTGGCCACATAGCAATCCACCATTGGGTTACGTTGCTTTTTACTGACATGTTACATATATGACGTCTCTCAATCACGGTTCAATAACCTCAAAATTTTAAAGTAAAATATTTTAATGCGATATTTTTATTGAAATTAAGAATTTTTTTAAACTCTGAATAACCTAAATCATATTTTCGACATATTCAAATATTTATTATGAGGTATTAAAAACATTTAAATATTATAATTATTTTATATTTTTTAGATGGCTAATATAAAATCAATAATCAAAATTTCTATTTCTAATAAATTAACTATCACATAAAATAAAGATAATATAATAATATAATATAAACTCTAAATTAAAGTAAAAAAGTTTACAAAGATTATAACAGTAGTATATAATTGTTGAATGCTTATTGCAAATTGTAAATGAGACCCACAGCTTTATGAAGATAATAACATAACATATTTCTTATGTATTCTTTGAAGAAAATATGAAGTTAAAGGAAGAAAGAGCAAATGACGAAAGAAAAATTCAAAAATGGATATTATAAATTGAAAAAAAAAGTAGTTAAGAAGTGATAAAAAATTAAGATTTGTTAGATACATAATTAAAGAAGTACGAAAATGTCATTTTATTAATTATTTTTGACTTTTACATATTTTTAATAGAAAATTAGATAATTATTTTAGAATTTATAAAGATATGGAAGTGAGAGAAAAAAATATTTATTAAGCATGAGAGAATAGGTCAATATTCTATTAATTATCTTAATTTTTACATATTTTTAATATAATTAATTATATTATTATAAAAATATGAGACCTTTTCAAATTTGGAGCCTAAAATCTCTGCTTGGGTGGCCTTACCCAAAGGCCGACCCTGAAGTCCTTATATTCAAAGCATGATCCTGAATGACATACGATCTAAACAGTGAAAAAAAGGTACTCAATGTTCCAACTCTTTATCTTAACTAATGCAATTTCTCACTTTTCGTCACATTTCATTGCAATGGGATGCCAATGCAATAATTTAACGCTTACTCTCCTATTTGACTCGGATAACAAAGCAAAATGAAATTGGCAATGCATAAACAACAGAAAATACTTATGGCTATATATTATCATCTTCATGATCCTCAGTAACATCATGTTATTTCTCTACACATGCACATCATTTAATCATAATGCTCAAACCTTAGTGAAACTGTCACGACCCGGTACTCTCATCGAGCCCGTGACAACCGCCGCAGTGTCCCGGTAGACACTTATTGCCCGGAATGTCAACCCGAAACCCCGCAAGGCTTTACTATCAGTTTCTCTGTTCCCTTGTGAGCAACCATTGTCAAATATAGTATTTTAAAAGATTTTAAGCTGTTTCCAACTTTAAACAAATAAAATATTAATTTTTCGTCTCACAAGGGTAATTTGGTCATTTTTCTCAAAAATTTTGAAACTGGCTAAAACATAATATACAAGTATAAAACACACAACTCATATTCAAAATGAGTTTAAAAGTCTAAAATCTTCATTTAAAATAAAATTATGGTTATTTGAATATAATAAGAAAATAAAAGAAATATTAAGTAAAATATTCTATTTTCTTATAAAACAATATTTATAGAGTTATACGTGAATAATTTTTATAGCTTAAAAGCTAAATAAATTTATACATACTTAAATACAGTAAGCCAAAATATTTAATTTAATTTACAATAACAAGAGTGCCCCCGAATAAACAAAAGTAAAGAGGACTGTGAACCTACGGTTTGGAAAATGCAGATCCCACTGTAGTCCTCGATGAGATCAGCTATCTACAGTCTATACTGAACCTGAAATGGGTGGAAAGGAGGGTGGTGAGATTATAAAATCCCAATGAGTAAACAAACATCATCATAAACATCTAGAGTTGAGTACATGGAGACAATAAAGTAAATCATCATAAACTGGGTTATAGCATTAGAACACATTTTGTTCAAAACACGTAAAGAGGCTTATGAATCTCATAAAAATCTAGGCTTGTGCCATAAATCCATTCTCGGGGACACCTTGGCCGAGGCATCCTACCGAGACCGCCAAGGCTATTAAAATTCACATTTCACATAAATCATGTTTTTGTTTTGAAAACATAGCCGTTCCTTGGCGTTGGCTGAGTTCCCCCTCACGTGGTGGTTTAGCGTGAAGTGAACCCTAAACTTTACCCCAGGAGATACCCTACGCGCCTCTCCGTTCGAGGTAAGAATATAATGGGGTTTACCGTGCCCCTCTAAAAGGCTGGTCCACAGAAACCCCCTACTGCAGTGATTAATTAATATATAATCCACCATATAATAAAACTCAATAACATGATATGGCAATTTTGTAATTCGTAGTTTTTCAAGGTAACCAAACAATTCGCATTTCAATACAATTGCCAACTAGCCAATCATGCTCGATTTATCATAAGCCAGTTAATTTAAACAATCAAATTGCCACAATTAACAGTCTCCGTGTACTCTATTTTTCAAAATCACTATTAATTTCAAAACAATTTATAATTTAATTTCATTGAAACTCATTTATTCATAAAACATGAAAATTTATCTTTTTAAATTCCTTTTTCCATAGAATTCATGAAAGCATCTAAAAACCACCCTAGATAATTAAAATGACAGTAAGTTTACTCACAATGTCTAGAATGCAGACTTTCGAAGCACTCTGTCTACTGGTCCTCGGATGCAATTTCCTTGCCTTTATCGGAGGACTCACCACCTTGACACAGTACAAAATCGAGAGTTTCACCAAGTTGGTACTAAATCAAAATTAAACTAATTTAGACTACCAATGCATGATATGGAATGCAAAAATGCACTGGTAACTATCTAAACCCGGTATTGGCCTAATTCGTCTTATCACCCGATTAAATTCCTAACGGGTCCGTTTAAACTCCAATTTAATTCTTTTCAGTTTCTATACCTCAATTGCACCCAAATTAACTTAATGTCCCTCAGTGTGATGCAAATTATCAGTCCCAACAGCAAATTACGAAAATACCCCTAGTGGGTAAAAATTCGTATTTTTGCTCCGAAAATTCCCATTATTTTTCTAGGCTCATAATTCATCATTCCTTAACCAATTCTCCTAGAATAAAATCAAACTCATCCTCACTCACTACATGGTAAATTCAGCCATTAATGGTTGGGGGAGAAAATAAATTCTTTTCTTGTTGTTTTGTTTCTAAATATGCTAAACTAACTAAAAACACTAACATAAATTAAAATCAAATAAATCCAACAACTTTCTCTCTCCTAACCCATTTTTTCAGAATTGAATTCATCATGAAAACATGTAATTTAATCATGGAAAATAAAGAGAAATGCTTGGGAATAAGAAAACTCAAGCTTAATAGAAAAAACTCACCTTTTTCACTTAATTTCCTTGAAAATTCACACTTTTTCTTTGATTTTCTCTCTCTAGGGTTTTGTTTTTGTTTTCTCTCTCTTCTTGCTGGTTTGGCCGGCCATGGGGTGGAAGATGGGCTGATTTTGTGCCTTTTAAAAAGGAAAATAATAAATTAATAAAGGCATGACACATGGCATCATGTCATTGGCCCGTTTTTAAAATTTTAAAAATTTAAACATTTTATCTCCACCACATGTTTAGTCAAGGGTCAAAGATGAAGACAAAGGAAGACCATGTGCTGGAAAAAATATCCTGGTGGTGGAAAATTACAATTTTGCCCCTGAGGTGGCAAAATTACCATTTTACCCCTATACTCCAAATTATACCGAAATTAAAATTTTTCACTTCTAAACCTCAAATCATACTTCAATAAGTCAAATTATACTCCAATAAGTCAAATGGGGCCAAAAAATTCTTTTCTAAAATTCCCATTTTGTCCCCAAGTGGCAAATGACCATTTTGCCCCTAGTTAGTGAAAATTCCGATTTGACTCCAAATTGATCCTCAAACTCCAAATTACCATTTTAAGTCATCCATGAGCTTTGAAACTCTTAATCTCACCTTAAAATTCCTATTTGATCTAGTTCGAGGATTAAATAAACTTTGTTGTACCTTTAGGTACAATATCGACTTTTGTAAATTTTTTGGGACTCTCCTAGCATGCAATCATGCTATCATCACATGTAAGTCATGAATAGTATTTTATAAGGTCGGGCTTTACAGAAACAAACAAACAAAGACTCTTTACGTTGTTACTTTTGTTATTTGTCTGTTGTTATGTTACAAGAAAAAAATTTGTATTATGAAATTATATATATGTTATAGAAGTGAATGAGGATATACACACAAGGTTAATCATATTCATAGTCTAACTCTAATTAGATATTGCAGTCTGACTTGATAATAATATTATATTATAATTTGAATTAAATAATTTGTATAACTATCTTAACACCCCTTAAACTCAACGTGATCCTATACATGTCAACTTGAGTTTGGAAACTAACTATTAAAATCGACTAGTAAAATGAGTTTTGGTGAAGATATCAACAATTTAGTTTAAAGAAATTACAGAAGCAAGATGAAGAGTCTCTTGAGTTACATGATGATGCACAGAAGGACAATCAATTTCAACATACTTGGTGTGCTCATAAAACACATCATTATGAGCAATCTAGATAGCTTTGTGGTTATGACAGTGAAGGATAGTGATAGTAATTCGGACATTGCACATATCCACTAATTATGGACAACACTAAAGCAACTTTGAAGTGACATTTGTAGGAGCATGATATTTAGACACAATGCTAAAACAAGCTATTATAGTTTCTTTCTTATTACGCCAAGAAATGAGAAAAACACCTTAAAAGAAATAATAACTCATAGTTGAACGATGATCTGTAAGATCACCTACTTAGCCAGCATTAGAATTCCTTGATAAAATCAAAGTAGAGTGTGTAGAAAAGTGAAATCCATGAAAGAGTGTGCCTTTGATATAACGTAGAATATACAAAATAGTTGAAAAATGAGATGACCGGGGAACACCCATAAATTGACTGATTAAATGAACAACATAAGCAATATTAGGTTGAGTCACTATGAAATAGACTAAAATCCCAACCAAATGACGATATAAAGTAAGACCAATAAGAGAGGTACCGTCCATTGAAGTAAGTTCAACATTATATTCCAAAGGAGTAGAGACAAATTTGCTGTTAGTAATACTAGCTTGAGAAAGCAAGCCAAAATGTATACTTAGTTTTAGAGAGATAATAACTAGGAGTGTGCAAATCTTGATTTTTTTTATTTTCGATTCGGTTTTTTCTAAAATCGACCAAAAAAATTAAGCATTCTAACCGATCGAACCACATAAGGGCTAAAGTCAATTTCGGTCGATTTTTAAAGGTGGTAGTTTCGGTCGATTTCGGTTGGTTTTTATGAGTTTACTGAGAAGCACCAATAATTTGGTCTGTTGGTTTAGAGTTTAGTATGAGCGGCAGAGACTAGAGAAAGAGAGCTGGAGAGGTGAAAAAGGAAAAGAGAAATAAAGGGGGTCGGGCCGTTAGGGGGAAAGGGCAAATAAATGAATAATAGTAGCAAATTTTCACCTTTACCCTTATGAGGGGCGAAAGGGGTGTTTAATGAAAGGCATTTATGTATTTCCACCCTTTTGAAAACTAAAGCCTATCATCGACTGGTTATTTGGTCGATTCGGGGGGGAAAGAGTCCCCCTCAAGGGTCGAGCAGATCGACTGACTAGGCCAATCAAATCGATCGACGGTTGCGGTCTGTTGCAACCAGGCAACCGACCGCTGCCCACCCCTATTAATAACCATCAGAGGCAAAATGCATACTTAAGGATGCTTATATATACCTTACAAAAAGTCCTAAAATCTCATTTTTGCTATTTTTCATCTCTGTATTTCTTTCTCACTATCATTCCCCATTTTCTTTCATTAAAAACTCTAACCTTTCTTAATATTCCCTTGTTTCATGGTTGACCACTACCAACAACCTTTATTTCCCCTTTATCTTTCTACTAATTTATTTTCTTTCAAAACTTTTCATTTTCTTACAAAAAGGATCAAAAACCAAAACTCCATCCCCACACTTCTTGTTGTCGCTACCATAGTCACAAAGAGAAAACTCCATCATTCTTTCCCTTTCTCTTTACTCCACATTTTCATCCCGTTGATTCCCATTGGAATCAAATTCCTTTTCTTTCCTCTTTGAAAAAACTTGAGACCTAAAAAGCCTAAAAGACCTTTTTAAAACCTTAAAAATTTCATACTTTCACTTAGGGGTGAGCATCGGTCGGTTTCGATTGTGAGGAAAATCAAAACCAATCAAACTAAATCTTTAAAATAATCAACCAAAATTGATTGAGCAACATGAAAAACATTTAAACCGAAATCAACCACGGTTTGGTCGATTTCGATTGGTTATAGGTTTTATATTGCTTGGGCTTAAATGACCTAAGTTGAAAAATATCCAAGTAGCCCAATCGACCGATAATTTTTATGAGGACTTGGGCTTTATTGGACTAATGTAAAAATTTCATGTTGTTTAAGTAGGTATTTAAGTCCATATGATTTATTTTTAGTAAAAAAAGCAATAAATAAGTAAATATCATATAATTTAATTTTAAAGATTAGGGTTCCTCTTTGTTAGTCTTTACAATAAGTCGATCAGGGAATGGAATAAATGAAGGCTACTTGTGAAATTTCTTTTCCCCTATATTAAAATAAAAAAAATAACCTTCGGTTTTTCGGTCAGTGTCAAAGGGAGAATTCCCTTGATGATTGAACTAATCAATTGAGAAAATTGGTTGTCATAACCGATGCCTTAATTGGCATCGAATAACCAACCCATATAGGGTCGAAAATCGTTGACTTCGGTTAGTTGTGTGGTTACAATTGACTGATGCACAATCCTATTGTCATAGACTTGGAATGTTAGCCCAAAACCGCGCACCACTTAACCTTGTATGTGAAGACTAGCAAGCCTTAATTCATGATAATGCTTCCCTGTATGTGAAAACAAAGTAAGCCTTAATTCATAATAATGCGGAAGCATAAGACAAAGATGAACGTAATTTAGAGAAATAATAAATGTATTATTCTTAAAGGCAAACAATACCAAAGACCGATGCTAAATGCTTATGAAATAGCTTGGTGGTCTAAAAAGAGATCTTAAGAGGATTCTTTATAGTGAGATAATTCTTGCTAATTTTGATAGAATTATAGAAAAACACAATTAAGGATATTGTTTAATTTTTAAATTACTTGTAATGTAAGTAAAATAAATAGCTAATAAAGAAAGATTAAATAAAGATATAATCTAATCCTAATAGTCCTAGCCACCTAGCAGCTTTATTACAAAGAGTCCTAACTCTAATCAGCAACCCCAAGTAGTGTCCATGTGCGTGGCTCCCTGTGCGTAGCCTCCATGTGCACGACTTTCCTTACGCGCAATGCCCATATGTGCAGCTCCTATGAGTGCAGCATGTGTACCGCATAGCAGTTTTATTACAAAAAAGTCCTAACTCTAATTAGCAACCCTAAGTGGTGCTCGTGTGTGCGGCTTCTTACACACAGCCTCCGTGTGCGTGGCTTTCCTTATGCGCGACGTCCATATGCATGGCTCCTGTGCATTCAGCATGTGTGCAGCCTTTGTGCACGTAGCCTTTATGCATGCATCTCCCATGCATGCGAGCCTTGCACGCCAATTTGTTGCGCCAGGCTCGCTAGTCTGCAACTTCGGTCAGCCCACTGTGTCGTGCCTTGTGTGTGCACCCAATCTTGCGGGCGTCCTACACACACGACAACCCCACTCATTGTTGACTCGATGGTTGCCTGAATTGGACTCGCTTGGTGTGTCACTGACTCTTATCCAATTCTCAATATCTTTTTTGTGATGATTTTTTGTATCTTGAGGTTTTTGAAAAAGATTATTCTTAATCTTAAATCTAGGATATTCTTTTTTTAAAAAAAAAGTTTTGAATTTTAGTATTAAAATTTCTTTTTTTTATTTTTTAGTGGATTGTGTTGTTTTTGGAATTTTTGTGATAGCTTATGGGCAACGTATGGTTGTTTATAGTTGTGTCATGTGTGTTTGTGAGGGTAGTTTTTCTAGTTTCATTTAAAAAAAAACGACTTAAAAAAAACGTGTGAGAGTCAATTAAGGACTTACTAATGGTCAATTGGGAGCCTATCAAGGATTACTACAGTGATTTTAGTTTAATTGCATGTATTTTAGCGAAAGTGTATAAAAAATAATAAAAATATATTTTAATTATTCAATAATAATTGATAATTAGAGATTGAGGCCAGAGAGTTTAGCTTTTTTAAATTTAATTACATGAATTTTTAGAACACAACAACTTTTAGATGAAATTCTCGAAATTTTCAATTTGAAAAATAAATGAAATAGGTAAAGGAATAAACCCCAATTAAATAAATAATAAATATATCCATAATATAAACAATAATCAATTAAAAAGTTATATCCATATATATTAGATTTACTTGACTATTATTTTTAATGAAAAGCTATTGAGTTTTGGATTAGAGACCAACAAATAGCCTTACGTCCCATAATCTCATTTTCCTTTTTTTTGAAAATTTAAATTTAAAAATTTTTTTAAGTTACTCGTTTTAAATAATTTTATAATCATATAGATGCTTTTAAATCGAAATCTTTAGTGTTTTTTGTTCAAACCTATATAATTGGATGTTTGCATGAGCAAATGTGAAGCGGATGTCATCCATTAAAAAAAAATTCATATATAGTCATTTATGTCATAGAAAGTTTTATTACTCGTTTTAACGGATTTTATAATTTTATAAATAATTTTAAATAGATTTTTTTTTATTTTTTGATTAAAATAATTCATAATTAGATGCTTGTATTAAAAAACGTGAAGTAGATGTCATTAATTGACAAAAAATTCTATTTATAATCACTTACGTTTTCGAAAGTCTTTTTACTCAATTTAAATGATTTTATAATTTTGTAAATGATTTTAAATCAAAATCTTTTTTATTCTTAAAATTGGATCCAATGGTTGTTGAACTCTGAACTTTTGATCACATTTTCATGTGAAATACATGATTATTTATAATTTAAAATTGATTTAATTTTTCATATATGATTTGTTTGACAAATTTTAGTAACCACGTTTTCGCTTTTATAAATAATAAACTTTACTTAAAAAAAGCTAATGATAATAAAAATAAATATTTTTATTTAATTCTTTATTCCTACTTTATTCTTGCTTATTGGGAGTTTTATACTTCTTCCCTCGTACTCATTGCCAAATTGCTAAATAGAATATTGTCCATATATAATATAAATTATAAAATTAATTTAGACATAATTTTATTTCCAAATTCTTGATTGGTTAGAGTTGGATCTCACAAACTTCATATTCATATAACAATTAACAAATCTTTGTTTACAAGTTTTAGATCAAAAGAAACTAAACTTATGTGGTCAAGGACATCAATGGAAACAGACAGAAACTAAGAAACATAAACCACAAACAAAGATCCCCAAACAGATACAAACGTTAACAACAGTAAAAAGAACAAGGTATCCAGGGTGAAAAACTCGGTATCAGGGTAAAGATGGCCACACGTGAAACTCTTGTGCCTTGAGTTTAATACATTTGCCACGCAGCAGTGACAGAGTGGAGAGAGAGAGAGAGCGAGAGAGAGCGAGAGAGAGAGAGAGTGTGTGTGCCGAGTTTACACATCAGCTAAGAGAACACAAAAGAGAAAATAAGCAGAGAAACCGACGAAAAAAAAAAAGAAAGCACAGGGAGACGAGAGAGTATCTTCTCTCTATTCAATTTGGTTATATCTACAACCTCCCTGTCACTCTATCAGTTTCTCCTTCCTCTGTTGTTTGAGAGTTGATTTATCTTTCTCTCTCTCTCTCTCTCTCTCTTCTCAATCTTGAATAAGGTATATATCATCTTTGGTAACTTCTAATTATGTTATTTTGCCTATGTTTGATGGAAATTCCATTTCGATGATGTAATTTGGTTTTTATTTTTGGGTCTCAATTTGGATTCTTTAAAGTTTTAGTTTTTAGTCTGTTCTTGAGGGTTAGAATCGAAAAAGGTCGTGCCTCCTGTATTCATGTATTTTTGGAATTTAATAAAACCCTAAACTTTCTTATGGAGTGATCAAATGGGGATATGGGTATCTTGTCTCTATGTTGATGAGGCTTGCATCTTTCTTTTTTTTTTTTTTTGTTGTTGCTTGCATGTAAGCCTAGGAATAAGAACTTTGGAAATGGTTCTTTGATATATAAATATGACGGGGTAAAGTTTGTTGTTCAAGGTGTTGTTCATATTTCTGTTATATGATTCTTGGCCCCTTAAAGCTGAAAACTTTGGTGGGTATTGAAGAATGTAAGTAATTAGCATCCAGATTTTGAAGTTTGTTTATATTAGGAAGTGGGCAGAATGTGGTCTTGTTGGTTAGGAGGTGAGTGATGATGGGTTACTGCTGCTTTGTCTAGGATCAAACAATTTTTTGATTTCACACGTGTTTTTGATTCCTCCGGACCATATTAACGTTAATGGATTTGTATTGTCATTTGGTTGTGAGAATTCTAAGATATCAACAAAACATAGGTTGTTGTTTTGTATCAATATTTTGGTGCCTGGCATATCAGGAGAATGGAAATTTGCTTCTATTTCTGTATGGCTGACCACAAAAGAAACGTTTTTGATGTTAAAAGTGCATGGACTTGCGAATGGATTTTAATTGCATGAACCTGAAGCTTTCTAGATTCATTCAAGGTGAAAGCTGTGATTTTTCTTTTTGGGAGCTTCCTGGTGCTTTTGTATGAAAAATTATGAATCCATTATGTAAGGTTGGTGATTCCATTTTGTTTGAACTTAGTATGGCTTTCATATGTTTTTAAATACTTTTGGATGTGCTTTCAAACTTTTAGGATATGAACTTTATAGCAGACTGTAAACATGTTCATTAGCATATGATGATATGAGAGCAGTACTAATCATTCATGGAAGTTGTCTAGAGAGAGTTGAAAATTCTTCTCATAATCCCATGCAATTATTAATGCCAACTGCTTTACCAAAGATTGAAATGATGTCTAATTGAATTCAAGATACTGAATCTCAGATACTCGTCAAGAGATGAAAGAGATTAGAGTTGAAACATGACACAGAATGTAAAACTATCATCAATTATGCCTAAGCATTTCACTTGGTGTGGATGCTTTTTTAATTCAATTTTTTTTGGTTTCTGGAGTCTCATGTTGTTCTTTAAATCAGAGGGTTAGAATTTAATTTCCTTGCATTGCTTTATTTTTAATCACTTTCCTTAACATATTTCTGGTTGATCAATACGACTTATGGAAAGTTTCCAAACTTACCAAATGTGGCCTATTGTAGTTGTAGCCATCAACTTGTTAAATCCTTGGTTTTGGGGCCAAAAAATTATTTGCCTAAACTGTAAGGATATTTTGGTAGATGGAAATAAATTTTTATTATTCTTGTTTGTAATTCATCATGATTTTTGCTTTGTGCTTGTTATTGCATCTTTTCCATTGCGTCTTTTTCCATTTTCCCACAAATAAGTTACAGAACCAGTGACAACAGTTTGTACTTTTCTTCTTGTCATTACTCTGCCTTTTCAGCTATAGGTGTTGATTACCTTGTTTGAAATCTGTCATTCATCATCAAGTTGGGCAGACCTGTTGATAATACATAAGCTGGCTATTTTATAAGAAAAAAAAAATTATTCTCTTTCGAGAGAAAATCACCTTTTAGTCAGATAAATCAGATTACTGTCTTGTTAATTTTTCTTTAAATATGCAAGAATAACAGAATGTTCATACT
Source organism: Theobroma cacao (assembly GCF_000208745.1). Classification (NCBI taxonomy): domain Eukaryota; kingdom Viridiplantae; phylum Streptophyta; class Magnoliopsida; order Malvales; family Malvaceae; genus Theobroma; species Theobroma cacao. Next base: position 7,975,236 of record NC_030858.1, read on the forward strand.
TTGCACAATTGGCAAAAAAGCCATCGGCAAGTGGTTAATGCTAGGAGATTTGCATTTAAAGATCATATGAATCTAAAAGCCTTTACAGTGTCAATTTCATTAATCTGGGTGTCACTCTGCTGGCATGTGGGGGAAATTTGTGTTGTCATGATCAAAGTTAATTCTGCTTTGATCTGATTAAACCTGCCTTTTTGAAACATTTTTCCAATTCACACATTTGTATACTTATCCTCTATTTGGGGCTTTAGAGATTTCCTCATTTTCTGAGTCTGCATTGTTTATCTCTATAAAAGTTATGGCACGCAAGATATGGTAATGAGAGCCAAAAGGATCATAAAATTAATTAGACTACCTTTTTTATGCACTGGGCAGATGGGGTTGAGTTTGAGATTGAATTATATGGAAAATTGCATCAATCTTTCGTAACAGTTCTACTCTTTTTTGTACACTTCATGTGTGGAAGAGTATTCTTACAGCCTCTGTTTAATATCTACAAGGGGAGGGAAGGGAGAGAGAGCAGAAGAGGAGGAGAAGAGGGGAAAGGAGAAGACGAGGCTCCTGTTGTTTTGATTGCTTTAAAAAAGAAGAGGGATACGAAGGTAAGAAGTGGGTACTTGAGTGACCTTCTTTGGCTAAGGAGTAGAAAAGTAAGAAAATCTACCTTACATGTCCTTCCTAATTATATTTATAACAAAGGGTAATTTTGTTTGTAAAAAGAACTTTTGATGAAGAATCTTTTTCTTCCATTAAATCTTTCTCAAACTAGGAAGAGGGTACAATTTCCTACCCTTTCTTTTCCTTCTCCATAACCCAAATCTACCTTAGTGTTTGTGTATAGTGGAAAAATCTTTTTTGTTCATTTGTTGAGGGGGGGGGGGGTGTCGGGTGGAAGATAATAAATAAGTGATAGAATCATTGATGGCTAACCTAATTCAGTTTTGTTGAAAGTGTGCTTCACTGAACTTCTAAACGTAGGTGTGTATCCTTGTATTTTATGGAGAAGAGAATGCAAAATTTTGATGATTTCGTGCAATGAAGCAAGATTTTTTTCCTTGTGTCTTTTTTTTTCTGTAATTTCCAGTGAACACCCCCTTAGTAATGATGCAACTTATTGAGACTTCCCCTGTCACTTTTTTCTGAACTTTTGTAGTCCCTGACATAGCATGTTATGATTTGATAAATTCAAAGATGGCTACCAAGTTATGGGTTAATCAATTAATTTATAAATGAGATATTAGAGTCAAATGAATATAATATCTCCTCATCAGGTGGGACAAATGTGTTGGGATAAAAGTGTTGAGGCAAATAGTATTTTTCATATTGTTTTGGCTGTTTGATACAAAATGAAAAATTTATGTTTTGCCACCTACAAATCTTTCATTTTGTTTCTTCATTACAGGTGTCTGTGTGGTCAGTGAATAATGGGAAGCACTGGTGCTGATAAAGTTCCAAGAGATAGTGAAACTGAAGGTTCTGAGACCACAATAGAAATAAAAATAAAAACACTGGACTCTCAGACTTATACTTTGAGAGTAGATAAACAGGTAAATAACTCTTATGCTGTTTTGTCGTGATCTAATCTAAGTTCTGATAGTGTGTAGTATTGATATGTAGTTTAGTTGACCAATTACAATTTGTTAATGCATACATGACTTAGAACTTTTTCTGCCCGGTTTGCTTTTGACAAATCTCTGACTTTGCATAATATATTTTCTTCATTTGTTGAAGAACTTGAATTGTTAATGTAAGCATGTTCTCTGATTTTGCTAGTAGTAGTTCACATCAAATTTGGTATGGTAGCTTCCTACAATTACTATGCTATTTACCTTATGGAATCTGATATGTTATGTTGGTACTTAAGGTTTTCTAATCTTCAATCTTTTCATTTCCTTCTGATTGGCTTGGCCCTTATACTAGTGTATTTGTTCTAGATTTTATTTGTGAAATTGTTTAACATTTGTGCTCCACTATGTTGTTTCTTGTCTCTTATATCTTACAGATGCCAGTGCCTGCACTAAAAGAACAGATTGCTTCTGTAACTGGTGTGTTATCAGAGCAACAACGACTAATATGTCGTGGGAAAGTTCTAAAGGATGACCAACTACTTTCTGCTTACCGTATCCATTTCATTTTAAATATTCATATTGATTTGTAAAGAAACTATCACATTTTATTGATTGTCTTAGGTAAGAAGTTGTTCCTTTCTATTTATTATGGCTATTTTTCATTTTTCAGGTAGCCATGTATTACTGTTTACAATGTAATTATCTGTTCGCATCTAGAATTTGATCTGAGTTTCTTAACTTGAGATAGATGTCGAGGATGGTCACACATTGCACATGGTGGTCAGGCAGCCGGTTCCACCATCATCTGATGGCTCACCTCATTCAGGTTTTGCTGCACTTTAGGATCCATTATCATCATATTTATTTTGGTACAAACATTGCATGGGCTCAAGCCTTTCAGGAAAAAAAAATTGCATGGGCTCTTTAATCTAGTTTTATTTAATGCAAAAGCCTTTATGTCTTTGCTAGTGGCTTTATATTTGATGGATTACTAATATTGGCCCTAATTAATGCTTGACATGTGTGAAGTATTGAACTTAGCATATTGCTTTACAAAAGCTTGTTTCACTTTATTGTTTGCCACGTACATGTTTGAAACAAAGTATTCATTGTAAAGAGTTTTATGTTCTGTGTTATTATCTGAATGTTGGGCATAATATGTGGTTTCACGATATAGGTATGCCTCCTACCCCCTTCGCCCAGTTTCCCTTTTTCATAGAATAATTTAATGCTAGTGGCAACAAACTTCCGTTGGATCATTTTAACCTTCCAATTACATTAATGAGAAATTCAACTGATTTTCTGAAATGAAATAGTTTATACAATTTTGTTAAAATTTTTTATGGTAAATTATAAGCCATTAGTAAAAGCCTTGGTCTTACAAGTGCATGACCTCATATGAAAGTCCTTTGAATGGTGCTTCTGCAAATGCTAAAAGAAACATGTATTTAGAGCACCTCCCCCACTAATCTTGCTTCTGTAAGGGTACTGATCCTTATTTCCTTATTGAATGATAAATTTGAATTTTATAAAAGAATGTCAAACAAATAGCATCCTAATTATTTCTTCATTTTCTTTGCTGCTTTTAGAACTTTACAGGGTGCAAACACTATAGTGTCCTTTGTGGTTTGCATGTATAAACAACAAGTATTATTCTAATCTTCTTGTTTTTATATATATAGAGCTTCAGATGATGAATAACTAGTAATACCTATATTCAACAAGTAATAACCTTTGAATATCAGAATAAGAATATTTAGTAAATATATTAAACAACAAATACTATTTTTCCATTCAAATTTAGTTTAAATGGGCTTTTCGACTTTTATTGTTAAAGTTCTAAGCCAATAGGATTCTACTTCTTTAAGCACTTGTTATTGCTCAGATTTTTTTTCTTGAGGAAATAATCATTCAATCCTCAGTTTTTTCAAGTGTATTGTGACTTGGAGGTCATGGGTACAAGTTGTGGCAACAGCCTGTGAGGCTTGGGGTAAGGCTGCCAAAATTTACTCTCACAGGGACTGTGGTGTGGGAACCTGTTTTTTATTATGTTTAGTTAGACTTTTAGCTCGTAAATTAAATGGTTGCATTGTTTGCTATGGTAGTCTTGTAATGTCATATATCAATAGGGACAGTTATTAAGTTTTTGCATTGAAAATTTTACAGTTTGTAATTCTCTTCCACTATTAGTAAGAAATTTAACAAATTAATACATTCTCGTTCTTCCTAATTGCTTATTTACATCTGCATCATGAAATGTTGAGAGGAAGTAATATAGGTGATTAACGTTTCAGTTTTTATGTGCCTAAAAAGATTATAAAAGATAGACTGCATATCCTTCGTTTCAATTGCTGTCATGATGCTTACTTTACTCCCTTTACTCCCTGTGTAGTCCTCTAACAATTAGCAAGAAGGTCACAGACCAGTGATGTGCTGATCAGTGAGAGCATAAGCATGTACAGGGACTAATGATTTTCACTAAGCCACCATTCTTTCTGGACCAGAAAAAAGAAGAATAAAAACTCATTTAAGAGTTAATGATGTGCAAGCTACTAACTTTTTCCAGTTTATATTTTAAGGGCTTCGATCAAATTCTTTTTGCTTTTAGGTTCATCTATTGGGTTAATCTAAAAAGAACTTCAGTGTTAATACTTTTATGATATTTTGAGACTCTATCTTTTACTTCTGATGCATGCACAAACACATGTGATATGAATGTGATCTTAGTATCTTGAAGTGGTGTAAAATATACTGGGACAAAGTGTCAATATGTTCACTACAAGAATGCTATCAGCATCAGAACTGAATAACTCTAAAACTTGCTTTGTTATGCTCTCAATGTCTTGCACATTTTCTAATCATGCAGCATCTTTCGTATATGCAGTAATACATTCCGGTCAAGCCTGGGGTCAAGTCATTGAAGTAGATTAATATACATATGTATTCTCATGCAGCTCCTTGCAAAAAAAATGACAATTTTATTCTTAGGATATACTGGTGGTTAGTAGATGTACATATATCTATATATTATATTATATTATATTATCAAAATTATTGAGTAACATTTCCATAAACATAGTTAAAAATGTTGCGTTTGCAGTAGAGGTAGTGGTAGTAACATGAGTGGGAGCAAATGTCAATCCCAACTTCAAACAGTTTTTCCCAGAAGCAAAGAGGTTGATGCTAGGAATCCATCTTGTGTCTTGAGAAATCTATATATATAAAAAAAATAAGAAATTGTTGTCATAGGATGAAGCCAATTTTATGTCTTTTTTTTTCGAAGGCTTGAGAGTGTTTTTGTAGTTAATAAAGAGCAGACTTCTAACCATTATGCAGAGAGTAAATTTTTGTTGTAGCAGCTGATGTTGATACAACATGATTCTTATCATTTAAGTTACCCAGGAACGCTTCTTGGATGAGCATTCCTTCTTGTATGCCTGTTACCCTTTCTCCAGTACAAGCTGCACTTTGTTTGTAATGATAATTTTTTTGATAATATGTGTTTGTAGTATTAATTTATTGTGCATTGCTTATGAAATAAGCTGGTTAAGACTCAGTTATTAACATTTAGCACCATCATTTGCAGCAAATGATTCTGCATCAGGTACAAGCCGTGGTCACAGTAATCATGTAGCCCCTAGTGTTGTGATAGAAACTTTTAATGTGCCTGATCAAGGGGATGGAGTTCCTCCTGAGATCAGTCGGGTAAGTTTGCAACTGGATGTGAACTGGAGAATATTTCTACAGGGGAAATATATCTCATTACGATGATTTCTTAATTTTTAAGACTCTTCTTTCCTTCTGAGCAGATTGTCTCTGCCGTTCTTGGCTCTTTCGGATTTGCAAATATAGGAAGTGGAAATATTGGGGGTGATGTCAGGGTAAGTTTTAACTTTTTAATTTTCATAAAGTAATGACAGTTATTTATCTGATTCAACTTTTGTTAGTCTTTTGTTGCTTTGATGTTTAATGAAAATGTCTGTACTTGCTATCTGTGCACAGGCACACAATAAATAACTTAAAAAAGGGATCCATGAGATTCAAACATCCAAAATTCTAGTTTTCAGAGGTTCATTTTAGGCCATGTTTTAACAGGATGGAATATTGACAATTCTAAGACATCTTGGAAAAGTTTGGGTTTTGTTTCTCTAAAATCTAACAGCATGTTTAGTTGGGGAATGGAATAGCCATCCCTCCTATTCTTAATCCTTTTTTTAACACTTTATTTGGTTGGTAAGAATGGCCATTTCTTGGAGATGAGCGAATAGCCAATACGAAGCTCCCCTTGGTATTGGCGATTCCAAGAGGCAAGGAATAGTAAAAACATTAATGGACGAAAATGTCTTTTATTAATTTGAAGAATTACCTTACTATATAAAATACATTTTATTCATTTTTTACAATTTCTTTCTCTCTCTACCCAACTACCTCTCTCCTTCTCTCATTAAATTAAAATGAATTTAAAATTTAAAAATTAAAAAATTAAAATGAATTTAAATAAAAAGGTTTAAGTTTTAATTATACATTATAAAAAGTTAATATTTTAAACTTAAAAAGTTTAAATAAAATTTTAATTATAATTTTTTATTATTTTAATATTTTAAAATTAAAAATAAAATAATGNATTTTAATATTTTTTAAATTAAAAATAAATGAATAAAATTAATATTTTAATTATAAATATTTTAATTTAAAAATTAAATATTACAATAAATGGTATTTTTGTCATTTATCACTTATTCTTTAGTTGTTCCTAAAGCTATTCTCGCCAACCAAACATTAGAATAATTCATAATAGCAATTCCTTCCCAATTCCATTCGTATGAACTAAACTATATAATAGTTATTTATCTCTTATTCGATACCAATGGAATAACTATTCCATTCCCACTTTATTCCATCCTGCAAACCAACACACCTTAAAGGTTTTTATAGGCTTTAATATCTATAGTTAACTTTATGTGTGTCTAAATTCATATGGTCTTACTTCATTGGAGTTGTTGGATACAAAAGGAACATGGTTCACAAAGACTTGAAAGAACATCTGGTGCTAGTGGCATGCCAGATTCATCCCAAGCTCAAACGGAACAAGCTAGCATGAGGGGTCAATCTGATAGAGTACATAGTGCTTTTGGACTTCCAGCAGCAGTTTCCTTGGGGCCTCTGCAACCTCCTGTGAGTTTATAAGTCCTAACTTTCTTACTCATTTGTCTGTCACTTTGTATTTGCCCAGTTGATTTGTTCAATTATTCTCTAAATCTTGTGTGTGCATACCTCTTTTTGGGCTTAAAGTTATTATATTTTTCAATGTTCTTTATTTTTGTAGGTTATTCCTGATTCTTTGGCAACTTTGTCCCAATATCTGAGTCATTTACGACGTGAATTTGATGGCATTGGTTAGTTTTCCTTTGTCAAAAAGTATAATTATATTATCTCTGTCAGTTACTCCAAAAAGTACCGGTTCATTGATGATTTGCAACTCATCTCACTGCCAGGTAGAGCTGGGGGAGAGGATCCTCAGGCAGCATCCTTGAGTAGGACTGGAGATAGAGATTCTAACCCTGCATCAAATTCAGGGACTGTACAGGAAGGTCTTCCAACACCTGCATCTTTGGCAGAAGTGTTACTCGCTACCAGACAACTGCTCATTGAACAAGCTGGAGAATGTCTACAAGTGTGTCCTGAACTACCTTTTAGTTTTCTTTCTAAATTGGTGACATTGTTTTCAGGAAGCTGCGTGGTGTTAGCCATATATGTTAGTCTTCCTTGTTGATTGAGGTGTGAATAATTGGCCTGCAAGGGAAAATGGGGGATTGGTGTTTAAGAATGTTTGGCATGGCCATGCAGTTTCTTTTTCTTTTTGAGTTCTCAACATTTTGTTTTATTATGTTATAGATAAAAACACGTTGTTAATTTCTTTTGATTTGATGGGCAGCAACTTGCAAGGCAACTGGAGGATCAAGGAAATGTGACGGACTCCTCAGCACGGCTGAGTGCACAGTCCATTGCTTGGAGAACTGGAGTTCTATTACAGAACCTAGGCTCACTTTTCCTTGAGCTTGGTCGTACAACCATGACAATTCGCTTAGGTCAAACACCGGTAAGATAATCGCATTCGACATCGATGACATTTAAATCTTTCTAATATCCTTTGTGATCAATGTTGCTATAACTTATTTCTTTTGCAGTCTGAAGCTGTTGTTAATGCTGGACCTGCAGTTTTCATATCCCCTTCTGGTCCGAATCCTCTCATGGTTCAGGCAATGTTCTAACAGCCTTTTTGAACCTTCTTGTTTGGCATAAGCAATATTCAATTTCTGCTGATTTATCTGTATTTGTTCAGGCTCTTCCTTTTCAACCAGGAACTAGCTTTGGTGCCTTTCCCATGGGAACTGTACAGCCTGGATCTGGTTTGGTTAATGGACTTGGGACAGGGCTTCTTCCTAGGCGTATTGATATACAAATAAGAAGAGGTATGCTATACCTGGCTATTTTCTCTTGTTTGATAGGTATAATGTGTTGGACCAAACACTGATGTTGTATTTACAATAAGGTTCATCGGTGGCAACACCCAATGTTAATCGAGAGGAACGTGGTGATACTGCACAACAATCGGGCCAAAGGAACCCATCAATGGGTTCTGGCAGTGAGAATCGTAGCACTCAAACAAGTTCAAGGGTCTCAGATACTCCATCTTTTGCTGGGGAATCAGGAGTGCGGGTAGTGCCAATTAGGACCATGGTTGCGGCTGTACCCACTCCCTTTGGTCGCTTACCGTCAGATTCTTCTGGTAATTCTGTGGGATTATACTACCCATTCCTTGGAAGATTCCAGCACATTGCTTCCGGACATGTTAGTGGGGAACGGGGATCTCAGGGATCTGGTGAGAATCTCTCCCATGGTGTTCAATCTGAGCAGCACCTTATTCCTGAATCTACAGCGCAACAACAAAGTTTCGAAGAGTCAACTAGAGATGGTAATATGATAAATCCAGCACTTCAACATGCTAGTGAGGTTTGATGTTCTCATATAATTTTAGCTTGCTGTTATGAACTTGATGTTCTCGTAATGCTGTTGTTTCCCAGTGGTGTCCAGAGGTTGTTTGTTATTCCTTTTTTCTTTTTTCACATTTCGTAGTTTTTAAATTTCTTATTTTAGAAAACTGTTAATGTTCCTCCCATTTTTCCCTGCTAAGGTATGCAAAAAAGCTGTTTGGAAAAATATATACCTTCATAGTGGATTTTATCTCATGACAAATGTATTTTCTTATTTCACATTTTAAGGATATTAGTAAATAGCTTGAATGCTACTTCATGAATATTAGCTTGCACATGTCTATGCTGCTGCATTGCCACATCTTTTGTTAGTTTCTGCAGTTTGAATGATTCTCTGTATCAATTGACCAAAAGGGTTAATTAAGCCCCTCCAAAAAAAAGGGAAAAAGAAAAGGTGAAGTTGACCAAGAGGGGTACTTCCAGGAACTGACTGTCAAATTGCTTCTTGTTGGAGGTTCATTGCCAAATCCTAATTCAAGACAACAGGAGCGATCCAATACTCGCAGTGTCAGTATAAACATTCTAGCAGCTGGCCGGACTCAAAACAACCAAGACTCAGAGAGACAAATTCCTAGTAGTGTTCAGTTTCTGAGGGCAATTTTCCCTGGTGGTGAAATCAATGTAGAGGAAGCAAGTGTACAAGGAGCAGCTACAGGTTCTGTCCAAGAGCAAGCAGGGACTTCCAGTGGTGCTCCAGCGGCTGAGCCAAGTATTACTGATCAAGGGGTGTTTTTATCTAATTTGCTTCATCAGATCATGCCATACGTATCTCAGCAAGCAAGTTCACAACAAAGTACTGTGCCTACAGAGGAAGCAAATACTTCCACCCAGGTAAGCATGCTTGCCATTCTTAGTTCTTTTCGTAGTGGCCAAATATGCATTAGGTCTGAACCATGGGTTGCTTGTTTCCTATAGAGGAAGCAAATTCTTCCACCTAGGTAGGCCTGCTTCCCATTCTTAGTTATTTTTGTAGTGGCATATATCCACCAGGTTTGAACCATGGGTTGCTTGTTTGATTAAGGTCCTGATAATCCTTTCCATGATCAAATATAAATGAAGAATTGAAACTATAGCAATTGAGATAAAATAGATGTTAAAGTCAGCAATAAAGATGCTAAATGCTGCTGTATTTTCAGGCTGAGCACACTAGTCCTGGGAGTTCACGTAGACCAAGTGACTCTGAACCAAATTCACCAAACTCAAAACGTCAGAAGGTACTGGTTCTGAATACTTTTGTTATCTCATATCTTCTTTTGCCTTTTATATTACCCCATTAACTTTTTCCTGTGTCTCATGTAGAAATAATTAACAAACCTCGTAGATTAGTCCATCTAGTAATTCAGTTACAATCAATAAAAACATGTAGAACAATGTTATCTGATTATTTCTCTAGTGTGTTGCGTCCACATGAACTCTGTCCAATTTTTTTGTTGATCACATGTGTGCCGTGAATGTATGTAAATGCAGTATGGCATATAAGTACATAATAAGCTTAATTAAGGTTGGTTTAGATGTTTAAGAGTGATCAGATGTGGAATAGAACATGCAGACACTGCTAGTATGGCACAAATAACATTTCATAAGTTATATGTCAACAGCTAGGTTGTTAGTTTGACATGTTTACTATGAATTTCTGATTGTTATGACTGTCTCTATTTTTAAGCTCTTGAATAGTTGAAAGATTTTAAGCATGTGGTTATTATTGTTTTGAGTAAAGAACAGTTAAGACAGGGAGATTGGTGTATGTCTATATATCCTAACAACTGAAATGCTGCACAACTTATATGAAAGTATTGGAATAGCATGTATAAGAGGAATATTTAAGGTTAGTGGAGGTGGCAAAAATTATTTGAGAGCATGGTCATATATATACACTTGATATTTAAAGCTTATTTGTTTGATAGTACAATTCGGTCCAAACTAGTTTATTCTTTAGATGAATTCCACTGAGCTCATGAACATAGAATATGAGGTTAGTCTAAATTTAAGGTATAAGTGATACAGTTTAAAATTTATTCAATTCTGGAATATGAGGATTGAGTTGGACTGCATGTAGATGTAGATGTAGTGATGCCAGATGTTTAGTATTGGACTAAGCTTTGACTGGTTACGAAATGAAATGGCTTTTTGTTGCAGACAGAGTAGCTTGTCAAGAGAATGAGGATTTGACTAGCTTCCCATGGTTATAAAAGGAAATCGCTTTTTGTTGCAGAGAGAGTAGCTTATGAAGAGAGGGAGGATTTAACTAGGCTTCCCATGGTTATGAAATGAAATGGCGTCTTGTTGCAAGACAAAGTAACTTATCAAAAGATGGAGGATTTAACTAAGCTTCCCATGGTTGTGAAATTTGTGATTGCTGATTTGAGCACTTGTTGGCACGAAAAGCGGCATGACTTTTATGTTAAATGTGGTATACCATGTTTGTTGTATTTCAAATATGGCATTTGATAATTAGTATAGGGAAATATGTTGTCACAGTTTTTGGTCTTTTGACTTGTACAATATAGTAATATGTTTTGCATGGGGTTTTACTGGATTTTTCCATGTGTAGCCCCATCCATCATCTAGCTTCTCTTGAGCGTCTGTGGCTTTTGATTCCCGATTTTATTTTTGTACATCCAAATTGCATCATGGTTGCATGGAAGAATTCTGCAAGGGCAAGCTACTGCATTGGCGGATGTTATGGGAACATTTTGCTTTAACCATTTACATCTTCAGCAACTACAATGCAAACCATGAAGCGAACCTCTTACTCTCATGCTTTATTTATGGTTTGAAATAATGTAAGAGCGTTCAATTCTAATGCTAAGCCATCTTTTCTTGGCTCGAGTCACGAGTTGTGGCCATGTGGTTGGTTAAGTGATAGCTATTGTTTTTTAGCAAACCTTACGTAATTATCCTTTGAACATATTGCTAGTAATTTGTACAGAAAGTACACATGTTCGAATTAAACGACCTTCTATATATTTAAATTTAAAACCCGAGGGCAAGAGTTTGATCCATTTATGAAGAAGAGAAGATTATTATTATGCACGTGATCGTAACTGCACAATTAACTTAAGGATGCTTGTGTATATACTCAACAAGGTAGTCAGGCATTTCTGTAAATAGCTTGATAAGGGTGAGGTTAGTTTTGTAAATAAACAAGTTATTTACTTACTTTTGCAGCCGTAAATAAATCTGCATTTTTCTGTAATATTCTTTTGATGAGAATATATCTCTTAGTTTTTCGTTCTCAGTTTATTTTTGTTCTTTCAAATCATAAAAGTTAACATGGTATCATAGCAATTAGTGATTTTTAGGATTTTTTTGTTTTTTATTTGTTCAAGAATTTCATTTTGATTTCTTGTTCTTGAGGTTTTAGCATTTCGTCCAAACGATTATCGATTCTTCATTTCTTTTATTCGATTCTTGGATTTAGCTTTTTAGAAATTTGCTTTTTGATTCATTCTTGTTTCTTTGATGATGGCTTCGAAATCAAAGTCCATTAATGTTTCTGCTATTGAAAATCTTCTTTCTTTTTATTATCTTTATCATAACGATCACCACGAATCTATTGTGATTAATCATAAATTTACCTGTACAAATTATGCATCTTCGAACAGGTCATCTCTCTTAGCGCTCTTTATTTGGAAAAAGAAGGGTTTTATTGTAGGATCTCTGTCAAAACCAAAAGCTGATTATGAATTTGTATGATGCTTGGGAAAGGTGCAACAATATTATAGTTTCCTGGCTGTTGGAGTCTAAATCTCCGCCAATTGCTTCTACTGCCTTTTATTTGGACTCAGTTGTTGAGATGGAATATTTTGAAGAGGTGGTTTTCTCAGCCTGATGACACTCGGATCTATAATCTCCAGTTCAATTTGTCAAATCTTGTTCAAGGCACAAAGTCTGTTGATCTTTACTTCACAGAGCTTAATTCACTCATGGGAAAACTTAGAATTTATCGAAATAGATAGCATTGTGTTATTTTTTATGATTCATATTGTGTCATTCAGGAACAATATCATGGACTGTGATTGGTCATTCTAAGGTGAATGCTGGCTTATACTTCTTGCAAAAAAGGCTGGAAGACTGTGTTCTTTCTTTAAATTGCTTTTGACACAACTTTCAAAAATCACGTCAACTTCACTTCTGCACAAACAAATTCTGTTGGTTTTCATTTTCCTGTAAATGTTTGTAACTTTATAATAAAGGATTTTGATGTTTGGCATTCTAGGCTAGGCCATCCTTCTTCACATGTAACAAATCAAATTCAAAAAATTTTTCCACATGTTTCATGTTTGAAAGATCATGTTTGTCAAACCTGTCCCTTGGTAAAGCAGAAAAGACTCCAATTCCTTATTCATGTCCAAAGTTCAATGAAACCTTTTGAGTTAATACATATGGATGTTTGGGGCCTTATGTAGTGGCAACTATTACTGGTCAACATTATTTTTTGACTATTGTTGATGATTTGATAAGATTTACTTGGATTTTCTTGTTAAGAACTGAGTTAGATGTTATTGGCATTATACCTTCTGTTTACAATTTTATATGCAATCAGTTTGGTCAAAGTATTAAGCAAATTAGGACAGATAATGCACAAAAGTTTAATTTGGTTGAATTCGATTCCTCAAAAGGAATTATTCATCAAAACTCTTGTGTTGGCATACTTCAACATAATGGTATAGTTGAAAGGAAACATCAACACTTATTAACAATAGCTAGGTGTTTTATGTTTCAGTCCTTATTACCTATCAAATTTCGGGGTGAGTCCATTCTTATGGTTGCACATATTATAAATGGGCTTCTTTCTCCACTTCTCAAGAATAAAACTCCTTATTAAATTCTTTTTCAAAAGAGTCCTACCTATACACTGTTAAGGGTTTTTGGTTCTTTATGCTTTGCTTCTACATTGTCTAATCATAGGAAAAAATTTGATTCCAAGTCTAGAAAATGTGTTTTCCTTGGTTATCCTATAAGAATTAAAGGTTATAAACTATATGATCTAAATGTACACAAAATGTTTATTTCTAGAGATGTACTATTCTTTGAACATTTGTTTCCATTTCATATAGATTTTGATTCTACCACACAAAATTATATTCAATTCTTTGCTCCTAAAAACACTTTTAATGACTCTCATCATCATTCACCACATCCTTTATTCTCTAATTCTTATACTACTTCAAATTTTGATTTTGATAGGTTTAATCTTTCTAGTTCACATGGTAATTCTCCTTTTGTTATGCATTTTAATCATATTGATCATGATTTGGCATCTATCAGTACATTTACACATATTTCTGTTGATCAGAATGTTCATATTTCTCCACCTAATTTTTATGACCAACATGCTCCTGACACCCATCATCACTGTTTTGTTCTTGTAACTAATATCTCTCACCCAATAAACACCAGAAAAAGTGTTCAACCTGAATAGCTTCTTAAATTCCTTGTCCTGTATCTCCACAACTTACCTACTCATTCTAATTCAGTTATAGCACACTTTATTTCTTGTTCTTTGTCAACAAATCAATTGTCTGAAACCTCTAAAGCTTATATAGCTTTTCTTGATCATATTCCCGAACCCAAATACTTTCATCAAGCTATCACATATGATGAGAGGAAAGATGCTATGAAAAATGAACTTGATGCTTTGGAGGATAAAAAAACATGGACAGTAGTTCCTCTTTTTGATGGTGCACATATTATTATATGTAAATGGGCATATAAAATCAAGCTTACCACCGATGGCATAATTGAAAGGTACAAGGCTTGTCTTTTAGCTGAAGGATACAGTCAACTAGAAAGATTCGACTACCATGAAACTTTTAGTCCGATTGCAAAACATACAACTGTAAGAGTGTTTTTAGCCATGGCAGCTATTAAAGGGTGGCATTTGTCTCAACTCGACATAAATAATGCATTCTGGATGAGGTAGTATACATGGACTTTCCTCAAGGATATGCATTTCAGGGGGAGTGTTCTATGACTTCTCGGATCGTACGCAGACTTAATAAATCATTATATGGCCTGAAGCAAGCTTTTAGGCATTGGAACTGTAAGTTTACAAATTCTTTATTGAAGTTTGGATTTCAACAGTCTAGAGCAGATTATGCTTTGTTTACAAAAACTGAAAAGAATGGAGAATTTGTGGCATTCTTGGTTTATGTAGATGATATAATAATTTCTAGTTCTCGTGTTGAGGCCTCTGATAAGGTGAAAAACTATTTGAAGACATAGTTTAAGCATAAGGATTTGGTTGAAATTAAGTATTTTCTAGGCTTAGAGGTTGCTAGTTCCAAAAAAGGAATTTTTGTATGTCAAAGGAAATATGCTTTAGATTTAATTAATGAGTATGGTCTTCTTGGTGCTAAACCTTTGGCAACCCCTACTGAGTATAACAACAAGCTTTCTAAAGATAATGGTGGCACAATCTTGACAGATTCTACTATGTATGGACAATTAGTTGGAAAGCTGTTGTATCTTACATTCACCAGACCTGATATTGCATATTCAGTACAAGTTTTATCTCAGTTCATGGACAAACTAACTGTTGGTCATTTACAAGCTACTTATAGGGTATTGAAATACCTAAAGAAAGCATCGGGACAAGGTATATTGCTTTTTTCTACTTCTAACATACATCTCACAGTGTACACAGATACTGATTGGACAGGTTGTAGAGATACTAGAAGGTTTGTGACAGGTTTTGCAATATTTCTTGGTCATTCTTTGATTAGTTGGAAATAAAAGAAACAAGGAGTTGTTGCTAGAAGCTTTGCTGAGGTAGAATATAGAACTATGGTTATTGCTTGTTGTGAGGTCGTTTGGCTATTGTGTTTGTTAAAAGACTTTGATTGTAATTGTTTAGTTGCTGCAACCATGTCCTGTGATAATCAGGCTGCCTCACACATCTCCAGAAATCCAACATTCCATGAAAGAACCAAGCACATCTAGGTGGATTGCCACTTTATTAGAGAGAAAGTGCAAGCTGGTATTGTACTTCCACAGTATGTCTTTACCAAGGATCGAATTGCAGATATCTTCACCAAAGCTTTACGACTTGCACAATTTTATGGACTTCTCAGCAAGATGAGCATCCTCAACATTCATGCTCATTTTAAAGGGGAGTGAAAAAGATTATTATTATGCACATGATTGTAATGCACAATTAACTTAAGATACTTGTGTATATACTCAACAAGGTAGTTAGGCATTTCTGTAAATAGATAGTAATGGTGAGGTTAGTTTTGTAAATAAACAACAAGTTAGTTACTTTACCCTTGTAGCAGGATATAAATCTGCATTCTTCTATAATATTCTTTTGACGAGAATATAAAATAAATTCTCTTATAGCATGCTTGGTTTATTAAAAAGAATAAAATGATAATAGAATAGTCATTCCAAAAAAAATAAAATAGAGAAAAAATAACTATTATGTAGATTGGTTTATGAAAATGTAATAGAATAGAAATTATTATTATTACTTATTTCATTATTTGGTTAGCAGGAATAATTTTAAGAATGGTTAAAAAATAATGTGTAAATGATAAAATACTTTTTATTAAAATTTAAAGATTTTTTAATTAAAAAAAAAACTATGATGAGAAATAAATATTGTTTATTAAAATTAAAGAATTTATTTGTTAAAAGATAAAAATATTCTGAGCAATAAAATCAAAATGACTTTTATTATAATTAAATAATATTTTCACCAAAAAATAAACACATTTTTATTATAATATAATAATATTTTTTATTAAAAGATAATTAAACTTTTTATTATAATTAAATAATATTTAATATTAAAAGATAAAATATATTCTTCATTAAATTTAAATAATACTAAATAATATTTTTTATTACATTTATTATATTCAAATAATAATATTAAGTAATATGCTTTATAATATTTATTATAATAAAATAATATTAATATATTAAATAATATTTAAATATTTTCATTTCCCTTTTTTTGAAAATGAAGTAAAAAATTTTGTATCTTTTGTGCTTTAGAGAGAGAAAAGAAGTGAGGAAGAGAGAGAAAAAAAATAGGTTTAGTATTTTTTATAAGATAATTTTTTAAATTGTAAAAGAGTATATTTGTCTAATTAACTTCTTTTCTTATTCTCAACAATTTGGAATAGCTATTACCAAGGAGGGTTTGGTAATGGCTATTCAAACTTCTCTTGGAATGGTTTTTCTAAAGAATAACCATTCCATTGAATCAAATACAGTTTTATCTCAAGAATGAGAATAAGGAAAGAATAGCTACTCTATTCCCCCCAACCAAGCATGCCCTTAATTCTTCGTTCTCAACTTATTTTTGTTCTTCCAAATCACAAAAGTTAACAATTTACTATCATCTTTTTACTTATAACTGAGGGTAGAAACTAATGTAAGTGTCAATACCTTTTGTAAGTGAAAAACTAATGTGCCAAAAGAAAACAAAATTCTTTTTTTTTTTTAAATATCACTCTTATTTTATTTGGTTTATAGAAATGTAGCCTAAAAACTTCAAGCACACTCAAATTATCTTGGATTTTTTAAAATATTTCTT
The DNA here is from genome assembly GCF_000208745.1 of Theobroma cacao. Classification (NCBI taxonomy): domain Eukaryota; kingdom Viridiplantae; phylum Streptophyta; class Magnoliopsida; order Malvales; family Malvaceae; genus Theobroma; species Theobroma cacao. The sequence goes on from NC_030858.1 coordinate 7,992,404, forward strand.
GTATGCTATAATTGAATTCTACTTTGTACCTTGTTCATCAAAATAAAATTTAGAAAATTGAGCATATGATTGTTCCTCAATGAAGTTTTGAACTTTATGACTTATTCTTTTTATAATCTTAAGAATGACATTTGTTTTTCTATAAAAAATAAGAGTGAGTAAAATTAGACCGAATCAATGGCTCAATCAAAGCAAATGTGATTTGGATAAAATAATTTTATTCAATTGATTCATTGGACCTATTGGTCTAAAAAATTTGATTCAATTAATTTATTTATTTGATTTTCAATTTTAAAATTTTTGAATTGAATTAATAAAAAACCAAATTAATATTATATATATTATTTTTAAATTTATATAAAATAGTATATTTTCGTTACTAAGTTATTACTAGGCAAGCTAGTACTCGCCGTTCCGCTCATAACCTGTTCTTTCTTTCCCTTCTTCATTTTTAACTACCCTCCCACCGTCCTTTACTCTTTTTTCTCTTTCTTTCTTTCTTCAAATCTAAACCTAAACTCCCTAAACAAGCCCCACCTTAACATATTTTTTATTTTGTTAATGCATTTTAAAGATGTTAAAGATTAGGATAGTGGATTTCATTTTCATAATTGACGACTAATTAGTGAAGATGTTGAAAATACATTCTTCACACTTCAATTGAGGTAAATGTTACATTTTATAACTTTTTACGTACTTTTTCATTTTTAATCTTCTTTTTACTTTGTTATTAAAAAAAATTTACACTAATTATATATTTTTTTTATATTCTTCCAATTTTTAGATAGTTTTTGTGAGTGAATGTGAAGAGCCAAGTCATAGAGGAGATTCAAGTTGATGATGTGTAATGGTTAATTCTCTTGTGTTAAATGGTTTTATTTTGTAGGTGTTAATTTTATTATTTTTGTTATATTGAATCTTGAATGTTAATTTAATGGTTATTGTAAAATGATATAATTATATGAATAAAAAAACAAATGTTACATTTTTTTATATTTAGATTATTTATAAATTTTATAATTATAAATAAAATTTATAAATTTTAATATTATAAATAAAATTTATAAATTTTAATATTATAATTTATAAAAAATTATAAATTTAATTTTTATTCAAAATTGATCTGATTGAATCAATTCAATTTTTTATATATAATTAATTAATTCATTTTTAAATATAACAACTCTAGCTAATGAAATCAAACCGATTCGACCGAACCACAGATTCCTAATTCAAAGTTCTATTAGAGGAGGTGTAAAAAATTGTCCAAGAGTCACAACTCCCAAGTCTTTAGTCTTACGTGCTTCATTCATGGAAAAGTCAACCGAGAATTCAATTGCAAGGGCATTATTGGACAACGAAACCTCGGACTGGAGATGTGAGATTCAGGTGGACGGAAGAAGGCAGGTACTTGAAAAACTCCATCCTCTTGTCCTAAAATCCCAGTTTCCTTCTTCTCTAATCAAACTCCTTTTTGTTGTAACAACAATTTTTTTATTTAGTATATCATCTAATGCTTCCCAATAATTCATTCCCAAACCACGTTTTCTTCTTCCTTTTAAATCACACCCGAGAATTGCAGTGTTCATTGTTAAAAGAGTTTCAGATTTTGAAGATCAATTTTTTTTCCTTTTATAATGCAATCGAAAACCGTAAGCCTAGCTCCAGGATTCACCCTTTTCCCAACCCTAAAACCCCCACATAAAACCTTAATCTTCCACCAAATCCTTATCTTTATCCTCACTTTCTTAGCCTACGCCTCTTTCCACGCTTCCCGGAAACCCCCCAGCATTGTAAAAAGCATCCTAGGACCCACAATTCAATCAAATTCAAGCTCAACAGACGCCGGATGGGCCCCGTTTAACGGGCCGGAAGGAACCCACAGGCTCGGTGAGCTTGATCTTGCATTTTTATCGTCATACGCAATAGGGATGTATTTTGCTGGACATGTAGGTGATAGGATTGATTTAAGGCTTTTTCTTGTGTTTGGAATGATGGGTAGTGGCCTTTTTACGATAATTTTCGGGTTTGGTTACTGGTTTGATGTTCATTTGTTGGCTTATTTTATGGGAGTTCAAGTTGTTTGTGGGGTTTTTCAGTCTATAGGTTGGCCTTGTGTGGTTGCCGTTGTGGGGAACTGGTTTGGGAAAGATAAAAGAGGGTTGATTATGGGGGTTTGGAGTTCACATACTTCTGTTGGCAATATTATTGGGTCTGTTGTTGCTTCTGGGGTTTTGGAGTTTGGTTGGGGTTGGTCGTTTTTGGTGCCTGGGGTTTTGGTTATTGTGGTTGGGGTTTTGGTTTTTTGTTTTTTAGTTGTGAGTCCTGACGCATTGGGGTTTGAGATGATGGAATCTGGAAAGGAGGTTGAGATGAATGTGGAGGGAGAAAGTGTGGGAAATTTAGAGAAAATAGAGTCAGAGGAAGCAGGGCTGCTTGAGAACGAGGAATCTGATTCTTTGGCTGCCATTGGATTCTTGGAGGCATGGAGGTTGCCAGGTGTGGCACCGTTTGCTTTCTGCCTGTTCTTCTCGAAGTTAGTGGCTTATACATTTCTGTATTGGTTGCCCTTCTACGTGAGGCACACAGGTACTTGTTATCACTTGATGTGGTTATTTTACTTGATTAAATTTTTTGGATTTCCAATGGAAAATTTCTATAGAAATGCATTCTCAATGACCAAGGCCATACGAAAGGGGGCCATAGTTTACAATTTTTTTTTGAAAAGCATCAAGAAAGTTTTCATTGCTTGGATTTAATTACAAAATACTACCCTTGTGTGGTAGTAGTGCAAGTTAGCTCATTGCAGGACAGATGACTGCCACGACTACCCTGCATATTAAGAAAAAGATATCAAAAATACATTTGGTTGCTAATAAGATCAAGCATAAGCCCCAGGGAACAGGGGGCCTGCTCCCATACAAACAAGAAACCAAGAGACAGACCGTGATCATCCCACTGCAACCAAATTTCCTCTATTTTTACGAACCACCCACAATGTTGTGAACCAACTAACCCTCATGATAAAGACAGCACCTGCTTATACTGACAAGGCAGCCATCCATGTACATCAGAGCCTTTACTTTCAAAAGATAGTCATGTTCATTGATTTTATGTGGTCCTCAATAGCCCTTGATGCAGCACCTCTAAACCCCTGTAACCCTATACAAAAACAAGTACCCTTCCCCTCCATGCCAACACAAAAAACATCAACCTTAACAACAAACCAAACTTAGCCACACTGCATGAAGTGACTCACAGTAACTGTACCTAAGCCCATCCAGTGTTCACAACCAGCACACTAGAAACTCTATGCTCAAGCGGCACACTGAATCATCAAACTCAGGTAGCATCCGGATGAGGACTCAGCTGTCCTCATTAACCTTTAAACTATGAACCGATCACAGCCTCAAACAAAACATCTCACAGCAGAAAATATGGCATTGACTGACAATAAAATTCATCCAAGAAACAGCACTATTACTGTATGTTTCCTGCACTGAAAATCAGAAGAAATAAAATCCAGACACCTGCAAAAACATAACCCAGCTCAAGGTCCTTGGAAACGTTCACTCTTCATCTTCTGAATTTTGCCAGGGCCATTCCCCAACTCTGTCACCTGAGGCTGTGACTTTTGTAAAATCATAATCCTCAAAAACAGAGAAACTTTCATGTTCATAATGCAGTGCAACCCTTTCCCTAGCATTCATCCCTCTAACCCAAAACAAACATCATCCACAACAATTCCAGCAACATAGCAATTTACAGGAAACCATCACCATATCTTGCCATGACAATTTTGCAAAACATCCTGGGCAGAGGACGTGCCACTCAAGAAAACTCAGCAGCAGAACAACTACCTTATCCTATTAGAACCAAACAATCACACAGCAGTATATATCAATGATCAACCTGTGACATAGTTCCAATATGAACCCAAAAACATAATTCGCCCAAATCAGAACACTGTCAAAACAGTACAAAGAATTAGTCGAATCAGGCATTGATTCAATCTTCATTTTTCTTAAGTTAAGCATTTCATATACTAGTATTGACTGTGGCAACAGCATGAAATGCATTTAATGGCCCTATAACAGTTGATTATAAGGTGTTATACTGTGGAGCTTGAGCATGTTTCAGATGCTTTAATCTATTACTGCTCTTTGATTAGCTAAAATGACATGTTTATTACAAGTTTGTGTTGGAACTGTAGCTGTTGCAGGAGTGCATTTGTCACATAAAACTGCTGGGATCCTCTCTACATTATTTGATATTGGAGGAGTCTTTGGTGGGGTGATGGCAGGTTTCATTTCAGATATCATTGAAGCTCGTGCAGTTACTTCAGTAACTTTCTTATTATTATCAATTCCAGCACTCATTTTGTACCGGGTTTATGGAAGTGTTTCTATGGTTTCCAATATCACATTGATGTTTATCTCTGGGTTGCTAGTGAATGGCCCATATTCACTTATTACAACAGCCGTTGCAGCTGATCTTGGTACCCAGGACTTGATTAAGGGAAACTCTCGTGCTTTAGCTACAGTGACTGCAATCATTGATGGTACTGGCTCTGTTGGGGCAGCTCTTGGCCCCCTTTTGGCTGGGTATATATCCACTAGGGGTTGGAATAGTGTATTTCTAATGCTTATTGTGGCTATATTCTTTGCTAGTTTATTCTTGATTCGTGTTGCAAAATCTGAGATTGAAAGGGTCAATGAGGGGAAAGGGCTTTGGAGTGGTGTGACCGCAAGGTGATGTGGTTTCTCTAGGCATCGACTGTTTTTGTCTATTGCATCCATAGAAGAGGATCTCATTAGGATACAGCATGTGATGTAACAGTTTTCTGTTCAGTATACCGAAGTCTTGTATTGTATCTCATTCTTTTATACAGAGAAAATCTTCAATTCACTTGTACATGTAAAATTTTGTATCAGAATAAACTTCATTCCTCTTTTTACCTTTAGTGGATCTAAGTTTGTACTCTTAAATGCTCACCCTTTATAATTGAGCAAACTGGTGTCCACCGGCCAGGTATAGCTTTTGGCATCTTCTTTGTAAAGAGGATTAAGAACGGAAACTTTCATCTCTTTGTTTGTACAGGAAGTTCTGTTAAAGTGATTCTTTCAAAGGGAGGTGTTAGTTGTCTGTCTGCTGGAGGTGATTGCCTAGATAGACATCTAACCAGGTCAGAAATTGATCCAACCAGTCTAAAGGTCATGAAACTTGGGAGTATATCTTCTTAATCTTGTGATATTTTGGTGTGTGTGCACGTGCACGCAACACGTGCAGACACTCTCATTTCATGATGGTATGCTAGTGTTGGATGCACCAAGTAGCATATGCTACATTGTATATTCAACTCTTTATTTCCATTATGGTAGTGTTGAGTTGGATTCCCTAAGTCGCACAGGCTACACAGGCCACTTGGTGGTCCGACCCTGTGGAGTCCACTTGCATCCCCAGATATCCCCTAAAGGGATAGAGGAAATTGTGAGAAATCATCCCTACAGGAATATCCGTTCAAAAGCCATCTTCGAGCTCAAAACAGTGAGACTATGCCTGCTTCTATGGTTAAGAAACTACCTTGAGACTCAGAGGATTACTAAAAAGATGGCTATTAAACTGTCAGCAGTTCAATGTTAGCACAATCAGGAGCATGGCAATTGTGTGCGATAATATATATTAAAAAAATAGTACAATAACAGAATTATTTCTGTTTACAATCAGCTGTGCCCCTTATATACAAATCAATTCTGTTCCTCAAATTATCCTGGAGCTCCATTAGAAGCCAATAAGAATGATTGCGAAAGAGAATCTAAAATCTATCAAATTATGAATTATAATTCCATAATTTGATTCTTTCAAATTTTCTTCTTCTATTGGTGAATGTATATACACAGGAAGATCCCACCTGACAGCCAAGTACAATCATTAGCTGGTTCCCTCCTTTATTTATCACGTACAGAGTGATAAACAAATATATATTCTATCCTTCTAAAAGGCATTTGAGACTCTGAAGCCCCTCAGCAGAAATACTTCGCCTGACTCTAACCCTTTGTATGACAGAAGAGGGAGGTGGCTCCAAGTGAAAACTAACCAGAACAACTGTCAAATTGTCTGTTGCTCCTCTTTTTATTCCTTCTTCAACTATTTCTTTGCAGCACAACTTCACATCATTGTGCTCCTGTAGCCGCCTCCTTGCAAAATCTATGGCATTTTGGCTGGTAAAAACATCCCATATTCCATCACTGCCAATGATCAAAAATTCATCTTCCTTGGTCAATGTTATCATTTTAAGTTCTGGTTCAGCACTTAAAGGGCCAACCCTCCCGCCTGTTTCCTTCATACCTTCAAGGTGCCAATCACCTAATGCCCGGGTGACACCCAGTTGGCCATTCAAATACCCATCATCAATGAATCCACCCAGAGACTCAATTCGTCTCCTCTCTTTCAAGCAACAGGGCCTATGATCTTTGGACATCTCTATAGCTGTTCCATGCCGTGATAGTACTGCCCTACAATCCCCAGCATTTGCCACAAGTAGAGACCTGTCAAAGATAAGATCATACTCCAGGCAAAGCCAAAACCATAAATGTTGATTAAAATATATATTCCAAACAAACTACTAGATGTCCAAACCGTGCACACAAAAAGTCTCTTTCATTGATTCACTTCTCCAAACTCACATACACTAAATTGTAAAATGTTGCCTTTCTCAATTTCTATCTTCATTTTGTTCCTTGCCAACCAGAGAAAAGAGGAGGGGCAGAGAAAACAGAAAAAGCACAGTAAGGCCAACCCAAAAAGGTTTGGAAGTGCTTACCTCCCAAATATGATTGCAGTGAGAACAGTAGTGCCAGAAGCCAAGGCAGACTCAAGGGAGCATGACTTCGCAAATGCAGCATCAGTCGCCATGAATGACCTGGTCACTGCTTTCTCAAGTTCTAAGGGAAAACCAGCATCCTCAACAATTACTCTAGGTAAATGATCACGGACAAAATGAGATGCACCCTTCCCTTCATGCCCATCAAAAACCTGTTTTTGATGTCAAAAAAGAGAATGCTTATGTATTCTTGTGAGCTTATTTTTCTTTTATGCTTTATTTAATGTGATTCAAGAGCGTTAGTTTTGGCTGACAAAACAAGTTTTTAATCTAACAGATAGCTATTCTTGGTTAAAGGTCATGTTTCAATAGAAAATAAGTAGACAAGGTCTCTATCAAGAGCGTTAAATACCCTTCTGTTTGTATCCCTTTTTTTTTAACAACTCTGCATCCAATTCATCCTTTATCCCTTCTGTTTGGTCATCCTTGCTTGGGTAGACTAAAGAGCTAAACTAAGAACATAACTCATAAACATGAATTGCTGACTCAATTCATGTTAGGTTTACATGCTGAAAAACTTTTATGCTAGGGTTTGGGAAGGACTATGCAAATTATTACTGCAACTTTCAAGATGGCTAATGTTAAGAAGCAGCAGCAGCAGTAACTTTTAATCATTAATTAGAAGCAACATGTTCCAGCATTTTATATGCATCCAAAAATATAATCTAATAATGGGGAAGAAAAGATGACTTGAGAGATGACAAAGCTTATTTGCCTTTCCAATTAAGTCAGTTATGTGAAAATGACCCATCTGAATTTCAGCAAGATGATCAACTGCATAAAGCTTCTATTCCTAGAGCGACAGTTGAACAAGAATGTTTGGTTTATCTCCATATTCTAAAATAAACCACGAATACATAAGAATAAAATGGTATTCAGAAATATTGGAAAATCTAACAGGACAACATATCTAAAATAAGGATGGTTTATAAACTTACACCATAGAAGGAAACAGCTTCTTCACTCATTAAATTACAACTGAAATTCTTAGCCAAGTCTGCAATGCATATATGAGTATCCTCCATGTAGGCACGACCCCCAATGTCAGACCACTCTCCAGATCGAAGAGTGGGGACAAAATTTGTCAACACATTATGTTTTCTGTCTGTGGCAACTGCATCCTCAGAAATACTTTCCAGCTGAATGAAAGAAAAGTGCGAATGAGACTATTAGAAAAATACAATAAAAGAAACCTGCAGAAACCTTTACAAGGAAGAGAAGGTAATAAATGTACTTAATCCCTATCCAGAAACAACTGCCTAGCATATCAATGTGTTGATTTTACTAATTAATAGTTCTCCAAAGAAAACTTCACAAAAACAAATAGCAAAATAGAAATTATAACTGCAGGGCAGACACTTCTAAAAATGATCTCACTTGCAGCACGGGCGAGGTTAAGAAGAGATAAAGCTTTAAACAAAGAATAATAGTGTAATAGCATGAATACAAATTCCATCAACAAAAGACTGACCACACTCTCTAAGTACCCAGGGTTTGGGGTAGATTGAAAACCCTACAGAATATAAAGCTAAATTCTGAACATACTTCAACTATACTCCTAGTTAGACCCTAACTATCAGAGTGTATACTATTTACCACAAGTCCACTTGTGTGATATTCAATATTTGAACATTTTATGAAGAAAGGTAGATCATAAGCTGGCATACGCTGCATACAACATTTGGCAAAATCCTTATACCTACAAAATGTAAGGATTTTTTTCCCTTAGAAAGATTGTCGGCAAGGAAAACCTTATACCCCGTGACACCAAGATATCTGTTCCTTATAAAGATCAAGAATAAGAAGTCAGATTTCAATACATGCTGAATTGGTTCCAGAGCTAAACATAAACATCAGACCTTATTTGATATTCATAGATTACAATGTCAAAGAAGTCACCTAATATCTGTGCTAAATCATGAGAACCCACTTCGAGTTCATTCCTATATAGGAGTAATTAGAACAGCATGTTCTAAGCTGAGAAAAAAGCAAATGCTAAGAACTTTCCACAACCCTCAACAGCTGTGAGCAGTTGACTTACATTAAAGCACTGGACTCTGCAGTGAATCAATAAAGAAAGAACTTACATTAATTTAAGCAGATAAGGCGCCGTAATACAATTTAAAGAAGCTGTTACATCAAACCTGATTTATAGGAAAATGACATAACAATAGATTCCACTTTTGGTTATTTTGGTGTAACAGAGATGCAAGTGACCATCTCTGGCTATGGCTTCGTGAACAAGCATTCCTCACTATCAAAATAACTTCTATAACATTTAAAAGAGGAAGTTCGCCATAACTACATTATAGTAGTCCAATTTTGTCAACTCCCATCAGGCTTATCATCTAACCTACCGTGGAGCATGCAGCTATGTACTAAATGAATACAGTCCAACGCCAACAACAAATTTCATACTGTTCTTCCATACCTATCTTTCAACCAGAAATAGAAAAATACATGTGATATAAATGGAAAAAAAAAACAAATTGAATAAACAAAAACACACATGTTAAGTTCCAAATAATAAAAGCATGATAAAACAAAGAAATATACGGTGACCCAACCCTGCAATTCAATCTTATCTAAACCACTCTATTTTTTATTTAATTTATCGATAATCAAAAGTCAGATTAATTGCAAGCATACAACAGAAGCAGAAGAAACTATAAACAATAATAAAACCCAATCGAAATGGAATAAGTAAATAACTAAATAAGAATAAAATCATCAGTATCCACCAATATATATATACAATCAGATAAAGCGGGAGACCAGTTTTGCAGATGACCGCCCTCCAAGTCCAATAAACAACAGCATGAATATAGAAGAATTTAATATTAAAAAGACTAACAACAAAAAGCAAAAACAATTTTCTCTCTCTCTTGTGAACAAAACAGCTTCATGAATACATTATAGATGAATCTGACAGAAAACTGAACATAAGTAGCTGATGGGACTGGGATAATTTAAAAAACATGCCATTATGAGTGGTGATCAAAGTGCATATAAAGGGAAGAAAGTATCAATATTGGCTATTTTACATAAAGCTAAATGCTGTCCACGAACACATTTACAGCAACAAATTTCTCAACTTGAAGCAAAATTTAACCAAAAGACAAGTACCCAGAACAGAATTATAAGAAACTGTATCATCGATAGCCACCTTCTCTTCACACAAAAAAAAAAATTGTTACAGGAAATGAAGTTTGGATACTGACTCTAGAGCTGCCACTGACCATAGCCACAGGAGAGTCTTTATCATCCCAATTCTCCATCTGGGTACAGAAGAAATCACCCCCACAAAGCAAAGGCCAAGTCTTTTTGTTATTGCTGTCATCAAGGTCCTCCATTTCTTGGCTGACCTGCTCTGCATCTTTAACACACATGATGGTGATGATGCTGTTGATTAAAAAAACAAAAGGAAAAAAAAACGTTTTTGATGGGTGGCTTTCTTTTTTCAGCTTCGCAGCAAGTTGATAAGCGTATCCAGAGTAACAGGAGCAAAAAGAAGAACAACAAAAGAGAGAGAATCAAAAGGAAAATAATGGACTGGAGAGAAGATTCTTGAGAATATATTGCATTGGCTCTGAGTTAAAAATGGAGGGTCCCTTCCCTTGCTTATTATTATTTTGTGCTTATATTATTATTCTTAAGGTGCCGTTAATAACAATTCCAGATTTTTCTTATGAAAGCGTGGCTGAAAATCAGCTCTATTGGTTGGTTGGTTTTTCTTAATGCTTTTATGATCTTCTTCTTTTCTGGTGCAAGCTTTTCCCTTCCTTTTCAAATGTTAGCATCATGTCTCAAGAAATGTCCTTCTCTTTAAATTACCTTCCAGACCCTGCCCTTTTTCCATATATTTGTATAAAATAAAGATTGTAGACTTCAGTCTTCAACATATAATGGAAAAAGGATCTTTTTAATTGCTTTGTATGAAGCGTCTGCAAACTTACACCGTGTTTGCTAGGAAAGAAATTCAAAGAAATGAAAGGTGGAAGGCAAAGTTGCAGGAAAAAATATATATTTCTTCTCATTGGTAGGTATGAAATTTGAACAGCAAATGCAAATAACATATAGATTTGCATATTTTTATTCTCTCAAAACCCAATTTTCCCACTGTTGAAAAGAAAACATTCTTCTAAATTCTAATTAACAATTAATCATTTTAATTTATTATACCTACCCCCCAGATGTTATAATATTATTAAGGGTTTTTTTTTCTTTGTTTTGTTTTATTATATAAATTGGTATGTCTAAGAGTGGGTGGTTTGAACCTAAATTTGTAATTTTCTAACCCCTAAGGCTAGCTACCTAAATGTGAGACAAAAGACCAAAGGTCCACAATTATTTTTATTGATTATGTTAATGTAAATGTGAACCATATGCTGCTTAACCTTTTTTGACTACTAGAGATTACTCAAGTCCTAAATGGGCCTTGATTATCACCCAAAAAAAGAGGGTCTTGTTTTATTTTCTGCTCTAAATTTTGTATAAATTATATATATATATTATTGTATTAATTAACTAAAAGTTAGGAAGTTTGGAAAAGTTTCCTGAAAATTTAAATAGAACCTGTCATGTCCATTTATCTTCAAATTTTGGTTAGAAGTGTCTCTTGTCTTTCCTGATCTGGAATTTTAACAAAAGATGGTGTCTGAAAAGACCATGCATTGGTGGGATTGGAATGGTAGAGGTAATGTGAGTGCATTTACAATAGGGACAAATCTAATGTGTTTCTTTTTTTTTTTTCTACAAATGAATGATTTGTGATAAACTAGTGATATGTTAAATCATGGTGGTTTGTTTTATTTTAGTGGTAATAATTGAGCTAAAAAGATTTGAAAGTGAAGGTTTAGGCAATAGAATCCCCAGTGTGAATTCCAAGACAAGGAGTAGGGGAGGGGGAGCAAGATGATGTAAAGAAAAAGACATAAGATTTCTCTTTTGCTTTCCATAAAGGTAGTGATAAAATATCTTCCCTGTATACATGATCAAAGATTCAACATTGGCTTCCAGATTGTTGCCTTTGCACTAATTGTCACTAACCATAAAGTTGTTTCTTTTCTTAGACCATCATGCTTGCCTTTTTTGTAATTTATCTGTGAAGAATCTTACGACCAATTATATACGAATTAAATTAAATTAAATTAAATTTTACTTTTATTTAATTTAATAAAATAAATCCATAAAATTGGATAAATCGGCAACGTTGCAAATGGGAGAAAGGATATTTAGGTTTAGGGTGGTCAATTTCCAATTATAGGTCTAAATGAGCTTTAAACGAGTATTTAATCGAGTCAAGTTTATTTATGTTTGAACTTTGCTCATTTATTAAATGAATTCTGAAATTTTGTTCGAATTAATTTGTTTAAACAAATATAGACGAATTTAACTTAAATCTATTTACGAATTGTTTTGAATCTTACATGACAATATTTGAGAAAAATAAACAATTTTTAGCGTCAAGATGCTGGTCAAAAAGCACTTAGCTTTAGCACGATTGATTTGGAGGAAAAGTTGAGTTACGCAAGCACCGCCCATAACAAAGGCACCAAAAAGATAAATAGAAGCTCATAATTAAATTTAATGGGTATTTCTTTTTATTTTTTTTATTTTTGACATATGCACAGTAATTGAGATAGACATAATGCTTTTCAAAAAAAAAATTGGGATAGAGACATAATAATTTATCATGATTTGGAATTTCGTATCTATTAAGGAAACAATTGAGTTAGAACAGAAAAGATTTTTTTTTTTTTTATATATAGAAGGGAGAAGATATAAAAGAACTTATTACATCATCTTATGCCATGATATTATTTTAAATATTGTAAAATAAATCAAAATGTTTATATTGCTAAAATTAAAGTAAAAGAAAATACAATATATTATATTATTTAAAGAAAAGCAACAACGAATTAGCATTATTTTTCTTAACTATTATGGAACTAATCATGTCAAAATAAAAAAGAAAAAGGAGTTGGCGGTCATTGGTGTTCTAATGACTTCGAATGCATTCGAAAATTTCAGAACTACAAGAAAATTAAAAAAATATCGTCCAATTAAACCAATTAAACCTTGTACGTTTATGCTATTCCCTAAAGGTAGTGATAATATATCACAACATTGGCTCGGAGATTGTTGCCCCTGCAGTAAAGGTCACTAAACATAAAGATATTTCTTTTCTTAGACCATCATTCTTGTCTTTTTGCAATGCACATGTGAAGATTCTTACTACCCATGATGGGAAAAAAAAAAAAAAGAACCATGAAATTTTTACTTTTGTATGGAAGATGGAAAAAAATAATTTAAGGAGGGTAAAAATAAGAATATGATAATGATTTAATTGCCTTGATTTTATTTTTATTTATAAAAATTTAAAATCTTCAAATATGATTTAATAATAGAGATACATATTTGTTATCAAGTTCCAATATTTCTTCTTAAATAAGAAAGAAAAAGAAAAAGTGAAAATTTGATAAACTTTCTTAGTAGGGGAAGATAAGGGCGTGCGTCACCTTCATGCATGTTATTATCAAATCAATATTGAAAATAATGCCTTAATTCTTGTTGAAGATACGTTAAATGCCTTGAAAATAGGCAAGGAGAGATAAGTTCAAGAAAAGCAAAAAGCAGCCGTAAGTCAAGATGTAATGTGTTGATCTAAATTGCTGGCAAGATGAAGCTGCAAACTTTATTGACTGCAATATAATAATAGTCTTTATCTTTGAAGAGCATGGCAGCTAAAGTTATGATGTAATAATTCTTGGGTATTATTGTAATTGACTCTATCTTGTCTGAGCTAACCCCAGAATAAGAAAAGCAGGCGTGGAGTGCGGAGAGACCAATTTCTAATTCGAGTGGCTCATTAGGACAAGACCAAAAGCCGATAATGGTTGGAAAATGCCATGGAATCTGGTGTTGTTGCATTGATACGTGGCATGTTGTTGTCCAACAGTACTGCATTTGTTGCGTGTTGGGGTTGCGAATTCCATTAGCAAAATTATCATTATTTTTATTCCTTTGAAATTCTCCTATTCGTATTTTCCTTTTGGACTGTCCTTAAACCTTAATCCAATGGAAAATCTTTTTCTTTTCTATGGAAATATATGGACAAAAACAAGAATATCAATGCCGTACTGCCTACGGTTGAGCATTTCAGTTTTCATATAGAGATCGAAACGCATCAGTATCAATGTTTTTCATATTTTTTGCTATATAAATAAAAATGTATAAACTTGGAATATATATATATATATATAAACTATTTTTATCAGAAATATAAATGTATTATACTAAATATTTATATGTTCGAAAATTGAAAACAAAAACATAGAAGATTCAGATCCATAATTGAATTAACTTATTGTAGAAAAAAAAATTTTGTGAAAATTATTTTATTAGAAAATTTAATATTTTTATTTAAATAAATAATATTTTCTGTTATTTAAATCACTCTGTAAAACATCTTTTTCTCATTATTTTTCACAAAAAATATTTTCCCATTTCTTACCTCAATGCTATTCAGTCCCTGGGAAAGAGAGAATAGAACGGGAAGGCAGTAAAAGGGATGGTGAAGGAGGTCGACCAAGGGGATTATCTTACGTCCTGCAACCTGCAACGGTTTATTTTTCATCGACCGGTATCAAAATTTTTGGTCATTGCATTTAGGATTCAATTGATTTAGGATTCAAACAAGAAATAATTTAGCCCAACCCTATTTATCTATATCTGTCCAAGAAATAGCCCATCTACTATAATAGTTAGCCAATCCCACTTAACTTGACCCAAAAGCATCAGCCTACTTGCTTAACGAAACTCAAGTCCCAAAAGCCTTCATAATGAGAAATCATTAACAATCCTCTAGTCCAAATTTGATTTCCCCTCCAATGTTTTTCTATTTTCACATTTTCCCTTTCAATTCCGCTGCCTACCTTGAGTTCTGCACATCTGCATTAATTTTTTGGATAGCGGATATTATGATAACATTGGGATGTTATGCATTGATGAATTGATTTGGTGAGTTCCTCGTGAGCATGCAGGCAGGCAGTGTAGCAGTGGTGAAGGTCATGATTTGCTAATTTTTTTACTATAATATAAAAGACAAACCACCAGTCACAACCATGGACAATAATACCGACTACAGGTGGCTTTTCTCTCCATTTGGCAATGAACAAAACGTATGAAGACAGCTGTAGGACAGCAAGACTGAAAACTGAAAACTGAAAATGAGTGACTACAACTAGAATCCTCTCCCCCCCAACGCAACATTGAAAGTAACTTCTGATTTGTAGCAAAATAGCGGAGAGCGGGATTAAAATCACTACTTAGCCGAGTGAAGTGTCCATGAATAAGGGCTGCATAATAGATGCCTCCAAATTAATGTCCAGGTTAACTGTCTTGAACTAGAGTGAGAAATGAAAACACCAGAAAGTTGATCCACAATCTTAAACAAAGTGATAGAAATATTCTTCGAAAGTAAGTTCATACTAATGAATCAAAAATTCCAATTGGAAAGCATGTTCATACTAATGAAGCAAAAATTCCAAGCCTATTTGAGAACCATATATAATAAGGGATATCTTCAAGATTCTAGATGTCGTAATTTAACAAAATCCAAACATAAAAGTGAAAGGAAAGAAAAACAATAGCAAAAAACATCTAACAGTCAAAGTTCTTCAAATCTAGAGGCAGTTCAAGAACTTAATATCTTCTCCATAGATTCCTACACCGAAGATACCACAGAACACACTCACACCTTATATTCCAGTGAAAGCTTTCTTCCCACCACCAGAAGATCCAGCAGGAATCACTTTCAAAACGTTGAACCTCACAGTCTTTGACAATGGCCTGGAATTAAAAATTATTAGACATGAATTACAAACAGCTAAAATTGTCTACCCCTATCTGTAAAAATGATTAGATTCATAGACATTTAATAAAATCCTTGTGTTTCAGAACTTTTACCTGCATTGCCCGATAATGACATGATCCCCTTCCTTCACACGGAAGCATGGAGAAATATGTGCAGGAATGTTTGAATGCCTCTTCTCATACCTAAAAAAAAAAAGGAATTTATCAAAATAACTTCAAAAAATAACTATTCACATAAGAAAAATCCATAAAAAATGAAGCTGTATCATGCCTTTGGTATTTCTTGATATAATGAAGGTAATTCCGTCGAACAATGATTGTCCTCATCATCTTGGCACTATGACAAGTACCAGCTAAGATACGACCCCTGATGGAAACAGTGCCAGTGAATGGGCATTTCTTATCAATGTAGGTTCCTTCAGGAAACAAATACAGAAAAAAAAAAAATTAACAACCAGCAATCATAATCTGGATACCGACAGAACTGTTAACACATAAAAACATATTCTCTATATCCCTTCCAAATATCAGAGTCTTCATGTTAATCAAGCCAAGTAGTAAACCATCATTTCTTTCTTATAAAGTACTATGTATCACGCGTCAGTATATTAGCATTATAAAGGATCCATTATCTGAAATTTCAAAGGTATGGCAATATAGAAATAAAGCAATTACTATTTAGAATGATATTGGCTTTTCCAGCTAACAACAAACAAATGTTTACTCAGCTTACTAAATGCAAGTATCCAAGTAACACTCACAACTTAAATAAAATTTTACATAAACTAAGCATCCCCACCACCTATAATAAATACAATAATAGAAATAAAAATTAAAAAAGGAAACTAAAAAGCCAACAAACCTTCAATAGCTTCACGAGGAGTCTTGAAGCCCAAACCAATGCTCTTCCAGAAGCGGTTCCCTCCCTTTCCTGGTCTCTTCCCTTTCCCAGATTTCTTCGAGCTGAAAACAATACAAAATCAATAAAACCCATCTAAAATAAAAAACCCAACTCGAAAAATGTAAAAAGTTGCAAAATTTTCATGGTTTTTGAGTTTTGAGATTACCTTAAAAACACTTTGGGTTGCTTCAAAAATGCCTTCTCGGTCTGCAAACAAAAGAAAAACCAGAAAATGAAAAGCCAAGCATAGAGGGAGGGAGAGGGGGAAGAAGGAAAGAGAATGGGATCTGAATGTGAACCTGTTCTGCCATGGTTGATGAGCTCTCTGGAGGGAGTGAGGCGCGGCTGCTGCGGGCAAAGAGAAGTAAAAATGAGAGAGCTTTGCTACGAAAAACCCTAACCCTAACTAATAAGTTGGCTTTTCATAAGGGATTCGTTTGGGCCACCTTATCAAGCTGGGCCTTCAAAACTTGGGTCTTGAGATCTTCTATTTGGGCGAATACATGGTTTGTCACTTGATTAGTTTTTCTTTTTTTTTTTTGTTGTGAAAAGTTATTATAAAACAAATGCAAAAAATAAAAAAATATAATAAACTAAATTTGGATAAATAATTAAAATATAAATACCAATATAACATAATTAGTTTATATAAAAGTAGAATAATATGTTTCATTATTTTAAAAAATTACATATTTTATCTATAGTTTTCTCAAAATTATTATTTTCTTTTGTATCTAAATGTACATATTTATCTAGGATATTTTTTTTTTGTTTCTACCTAAAAGGGTAAATATAAAAATTTTACAGTTTACTTCCTTGCATTACCAAACGAGAGCATGAATTTCATCTTCCTTTATCTTTAATTTATTCATGAACCAAGCAAGGCCTTTCTAATGCTCTGTTGCCTTATGACTGGCCTACCTTTTTTCACTTACCTTTAAATTTCCATTACTTAGATGTTGGCTTTAGGAAAATGAAAGTAATAAAGTTTTTAAGCTGCTTCTAATAATTAATTTCATTTTACTCTAGGTTGACTCGCTTGGATATTAGTTCCGCGTCAAGGTAAATCATTCTATTGCTTTACATGATCGCCCTCGAAGAGCATTCACTGAAAAGAGCATGCAAAAGCAAGGTCTAGCCCCCACTAGGCACCCCAACTCAAAAACTGACCAAAGCAAAGTAAATTCAATAGCCATTCTGTTGACCCTAAGCATTTTTCAGATTTTAGGCCTGAAATGGCTACGGGCTATATCAACAACTCTATTGGCATTCTTAGGCGGAGTGCAAATAAAAACATTCACCCTGTGATGGAGATGTATGCTGAACCTATCAATATGGAGTTCTCTGATGCTACATCAAGTGATTGGTCTCTTTTGACAAGCTCTGATAAGGTTTCATTTACAATAGAGAGTACTAGAGACTCTTTCAGTACTGTGGACTATGCTGATGCCAGTAGTGGAGATTCATTGTCAATCTTCAACAACTCGTTTACTCCAAAATCCTCCTCTTACAACACGGTTTCGTGTAGAATCTTGTCAACTAGTAAACCCCAGACTAGGTATATATTAGAGGAGAAGGGTTATGTTTTTGATTCATACTTATTAGCCTAACTTGTGATTAGAGTTCAAGAGAACTTGAAGCAGGTCGGTAATTTTTTGACCAAAATTTCTTTGGATAGTGACTATGGCATGTCTGTAAAATATGGGAGTAACCCAAAAAATGCTCTTGATAGAACTTATGGTCATTGTGAACTATAGCTTGTGAAAATTCCAACTGATTAAATATTGACTTAACCAGCTAGAAGTGTTGCCTCAATTTTCGTTTCAATGCTTTATTGATTGAGTTATGTGGATCGTATTAAAATAACCAAGGAAAGGAATATTCTTGTTATTTTTCAAAAATATTTTTTGAAGATTGTATAGCGCCAGCATTTAAAAATAAATGTTATTCTTTGAATGCTTTAGTCTGTTGATATTGAAATGGTAATGTTAATGCCTCCTTTAATACTTTCCACGACTTCTGCGTTGGGCATTGCGCCGAGCTTAATTATTATTGTTACCCCAAGCAGCAACATTACCCCTCGAGTTAGCGGCACCAGCGTTGTTTCCAAGAGGATTAGCCACACCAGCTTTGTTTCTACGGCCTCGAGTATTGCCTTGAGCAGCAACATTGCCCTTTGATTAGCTACACCAACATTGTTTCCAGGACGATTAGCCGCACCGCATTGTTTCCACGCCCTTTGCGATCTCTGCGCTGAGCATTGCCCCAAGCAACAGCATTGCCCCCTGCACCAGGATTAGCTGCAGCAGTTGCACGACATTCACGTTCCTGTTCCTATAAGTGCATTATAAAAAAAAAGCTATAAAATGAAAAATAATAGTGTAGAAGAAAACCTGCTTTGACAACATATTAGCCAACTTTGTGTAAAACAACATATGAGATTGGAGTTGTAAAAAAGGCTTGCACACATATGCGATTAGAGTTGTTTGAAGGGTAGTGGCATATCATAATGGTAATTTCAGTTCACTATGTACCTAAGGTAGTTTCAGTTCACTGCGCATAACAACATGAAGCCAGCAACTATAGGCAAATTTATCCATGTCTATTAAAATTCTATAATTTCTGCACTTCTCCCTTTAGCTGTCACAACCAAGACATCCTTTGTATCCCTAATAATTATGTAATTTAAAAGGATACAAAAGAACATTTTTGTAAATGTTTTTGCAACTGACGTCTAATATAGTTTTTGCAGTGAGCGATGGGACAATTATGTTGTTTTGGCATGATGAATGGACCAGTGGGTGTGGTCCTGGCTCATGCTTTTCAAGAATTCTTGCTTTGGCAGAGAACAAAAATAGCAAGATTGTGGAATATGGTGGATGGGAAAAGGAAAGATGAGTCTAAAATGTGAACCTTAGAAGTTAGCTTTTTGATTGGGAAGTTGATCAATGAGAGCATTTTGAGAAACTATTGCAAGATTTTCAGCTAAGTAAAGAACTTAAGGACGAGCTAATTTGAGAAAAAGAAGCAAATGGGAACTATACTGCCAAGTCGCTCTGTAAGTATGTCTTGTCCTCGAATGTTGAATATAATGGGCTATGGAAACATGTATGGGCTAGGGTAGCACCTTTTAGGGTGGAAACTTTTGTTTGGCAAATGGTTCACGGTAAGGTAGGGGTTAAGGATGAGCTAGTTAAAAGGGGTGTATAGTTAAACAATTAGTTAGATTGTGTGCTATGTAAGAAAGAGATATGTAATCATCTATTTATTGAATGTAAAGAGTCTTGGATGGTCTGGTCGTGGTGGTGCAAAAGATGGGGGGTTGTTTGGGTTTCACCAGGAAATACTAAAGATTCGTTGGTGGCTTGGAATGGATGCCATATGGATGGTTTTCATAAAAGAATTTAGGAAATGACATTCTTTTCTATGGCCTGGTCATTATGGAAAAGCAAGAACGAAATTGTCTTCGAAGGGAAAGAGTGGGATATTAATCAGTGTTTGGAATTGGCAAAAATTAGAGTTACTGCTTGAGCAAATGCAAAGTAGCCTGGGGAGCACCATCAATTTTAGACATTTATAGACAATTGTCACGCCGCTTTTGTGGAGGAGGGCGGGACAGCCCGATGGCAAGGGCTTGAGGCTCGGGAGTGGACAAGCCAGCTCGAAGAGGGACGAGCAACGAGGGCTGGAACCCCGATTTGGCGCCAAGGGACTTGAGACATCGGCACCCATGGGCGGATGAGAGCGCAGGCCAGTTATCAGATTGGACACGTGGGCCAGCAGACAGGCAGTGTGCCTGGGCCAGCAGGCAGACGGGGTGCGCAGGCGTGCAGGAAAATGGCGAGCAGCAGAGTTGGCAGACTGGCGCGCAGCGGGTGGGCGCGAACTGCCCAGGCAATCTGCCAGAAGCGCGGGAAACACTAACCAACCCGAAACCTGCAGGGCAGCCGTTGCCTGCCATTGGCAACAGTGCCAGGGACACATCAGAGGGGCCCAGCAGAGCTCAAAACAGCCCCTAACCGTTGGGAACTGCCTTGTAGCAGCTCTAAGGGGTCCTAAGTTGTATAAACCTCTTGAGTCCCCTCGTTTGAGATTAATGACTCTTATATTGAAATTTCTATCAATAAAAGCTCTCTTTTTGTTCACTTAACTCTCTTGTGCTTGTCATAATCAATCCTAACTAGCTAACTTGAGAAGGCTGCTAGCCTTTCTAACCCCTTTTAACGATGTAAAGACTACGCCGCACGGGTCAAGAGAAAACCCCGTGACACAATCACCTAGATAAAGGCTGCAAAGGAAGACAAGGCAAGGAAGGGGCGACATCAAATAGGAAAAACCACAGCCAAGTTTCATAAAATTCAATGTTAATGGCTGCGTAGGGCCAAGGGGATAGGTGGTATCTTGAGGGACCCTTGTGGGGAAGCCAAAATCACATTCGCTAAGCCAATAGGTATGGCAGACTCTAATCTTGCAGAGATTATAGCAGTAAGAGAAGCATTGATCATTTTCAATGCATCAAAATGGAAGGATGAATGTGGACTTGTTATTGAAAGTGAGTCAAGCAATGCCGTTAAGTGGATTCAACAACCTGTTTTAGCTCCATGAAGGATTCGAAAGTGGATGCTACAAATTGAAAGATTTAACGAAAAGCTAGCTGGTTGGATCATTCAACATGTGAAAAAGAGGTAAATCATACGGCAGATGCTTTGGCAAAAAAGAGGGGTGGAGCTGAAATTAGAATTATTGCAAATATTCTTGTAAATATCCTTTCTTTCCTTGTGTGTTGAATGGTTGCATGATGGTTGAGGAGTGCTGGAAAAGAAGGATGAAGATTGGTAAAAGAACATGCTGGATATATTACATACATATCACCCTGTTTCTTGAGGATAGATTGGTGATGAATAAACCTGATTATTGAGGTGGGCAAGACAGGTTTCGTGATGGGGATTTTGGTTTTTTTTTTTTTTGAATTTAAGTGGGTCCTTGAATTTTGATATGAGATGTTTTTGTATATGGGATAGGATACTAGATCCTGTTCTCTGTTAATTTGTTTTAGTGCAGTGGAGTGGTGATGATTGATGTTCTTGTACATGAGTATATGGGGAGGGGCTTTTGATGCCTGCATTGCTTTTTGCTTGTGCAAAATGAATG
The DNA here is from genome assembly GCF_000208745.1 of Theobroma cacao. Lineage (NCBI taxonomy): Eukaryota > Viridiplantae > Streptophyta > Magnoliopsida > Malvales > Malvaceae > Theobroma > Theobroma cacao. The sequence goes on from NC_030858.1 coordinate 8,014,216, forward strand.
TTTTTTGTCTCGACCTAGGATGTTTGCTCAAAGGTCTTTTGGGACAGGATACTTTTGTATAAGCCAACTTGAAAGGCTCTTTGTAAGGGGTAAATTTCATTCCCAGTATTTAATGAAAGCTTGCTTATGATTTTCCCAAAAAAAAATCATGAGAATGCTAATAGCTAAACAACATCAAGATATATTAAATGTTGTCCTGAACAGAAGACAATTGAGAGCAATTGGAGGTGACATATGGGTTGTTATTGAGTTATTTCGGATAGGATCAATGACTGCCACGTGTTGGCCCAATTGAGAAACACACGGCCATTTCATTCAATTGAAACTTCTGATAATTTATTTTGGTAGAAATGGGCATAACTTTTTAATCATTTTTCCCTTTCTTCCGTTTCTTTGGCCTTTCTTATTTTGCTTTCTTCATTCTTTGGCTTTTAGATTTTTTGCTTCTCCCCTCGATTTCTCCATCCTCCCTTTTCTTTTACTTTTCCCATTCCTTTCATCTTTTTGTCTTCTTTTTTCATTGCTTTTTTCGTTTTTTACTTTTTTTTGGCTTCCTTAAATTGTTTTGGTGTTTTTTTCTTTGATTTGTTTAGTCTTTGATTTGTTCAACCATTGTTCTTCTTGGTTTTTTTTTTTACTTTTTTTTGGTTTTGATTTGTGATATGTATTCTTTTCTCTTTTTTTTTCTTTTTTGCATTTCGGTTTGGCTGTTGTATGAATATGTCTTGGTTTTGTGACTTCCATTTTTTCTTCTGTTTTGATCTGTGGTTTTTGTGTTGCTTTGGTTTGATTGTGTTAATTTGCTTTATGTTTTAGTTTTTCAAGTTGTATTTTGTTTTCATGTACTCATGGTTTGATTTTTCTTTCTTGCAAGTTCTTTTGTTCGACTTCTGTTTCACTGTTATTTTTCAAATTTGATTTTTCTTTTATTTATTCTCTTTTAGTTTTTATTTATGTCTTCTCAGTCGATGCTTTTGTTTTCAAGTTTTTAAGTTGTGCATGTAATGTTTTTTTTATTTGCCTGTTATTAGAAAATTATGTGTCCTGCCTTTTTCTTTTGTTGTTGTTCTATTATTGGTTTCATTCTCGCTTTTGCACCTTTTGCAGCTGACGGTTTTTGTCTTCTTAGATATTGCTGTTTCATTTCCTTGGCTTTTGTTGGTTTTTTGTGTTATTAGCTTACATTTTTTTTAGCATATCTATTTTTCTGATTGTCATGGTTTTTATGTTTCTTCTCATTCCATCTGTCAATGAGTTTGCTGATTCCTTAGCCAAGTTCGGAGTAGGAAGAGAGCAGGATATGATGGTTGTGCTTTGTGATAACTAAGAATGACTTGTCCAGGTACATGGTTAAGATTTTGCTCTGTTGCTGATTCCTGAAGTGGCTGCTTTTATTTGGTTTTTGATTTTTTTTTTTTGTTTGTTGGTTTGCGTTGACGGGCGATTCTCTTTGTGTGATTTTGTCTTTGTCTTTTGAGGGCTGTCTGATGGTCCTCCTTTGGTTTTGGTGGCTTTGTTGAGGTTTTGATTTGTTTGTGGGTTCATTGGTGTCCTGCTGGTATTTTTTTTTGGGTGGATTTATGGATCTGCAGGTGGTTGTTTTCACGCCATTTAATGGGCTGCTTGCTGTGGTTTTCTCTTGGTTTTGTGGCCTTTGAGAATGTTGATTTTCGCATAATTATTATAAGTTAAGAACAAAAAGGAGAATGAAAATTGAAAGGGATTATAGTGAGCATTAAGGAGGAGAAAGAGAAAATAAAAGAAAGGAAGGAGAGCTACTGTGTCGTGGTGCAAGAAGAAGACCAGACATATGCTGCATGGTGATAGAGCAGCTGTGGTTAAGGAGAGAAATTCATAATATGGACTAGCATGGCGATGTTACAAATGGAAGAAAGGATATTTAGGTTTAGGGTGCTCAATTTCCAATTACACTTCTAAACAAGCTTTATACGAGTATTTAATGGAATCAAGTCTAAGTTTATCTATGTTTGAACTTTATTAAAATGAATTCTAGAATTTTGTTCAGGTTTGTGTGTTTATCTGGTTAAACGAATATAAATTAGTTTAACTTAAATCTCTTCAAAAACTATCTGTCTAATGTATTGATTCACTTACATTATTATCTATACAGATTTTAAATATTAATAATTAACCAAATACTAACAATTATATCAAAGTAAACTAGATATTAACAAATCTAATTTCAGAGATATAAAACAAAGTACCATTACAACTTACAAATGAAAATTGAGCTGAATATATATATTCTTCTTCTGTAATTACATCACATGAACTGCAAAGGCTTAATTACATTATCACACAGCAGCGACTCGGGCGAGGTGGTGGTGGACCATGGGGACGTTGAGGATGTGGACCATGGTGTTGATGAGGCCCAAACGGTGGTGCATACGGCTGCGGCGGCCCTGAGTGTGGATGATGCGGTCCATGTGGTGGCCCCGGGTGTGGGTGGTGTGGAGGATGTTGCATATCTTCTTGCACTTACCTACTTAGCTCTTTCTCTTCCCTTCTTATACTTTGATGTGCAGCAAACTGTTCGAGAGAACTAACGAACATATATTGTTCACTGCCGAATATATATACATGAAAAGACAAAAATGAATCACGTTCTGGTTTTTCTATTTAAGATATTTATTTGTTGGTTTCTAATGTATATTTATGGTTATGACTCTCAATTGATTTAAGGCCAAAGAGAATTTTTGTAATTTTGTTAATGAAAAAGGATAAGCCCATCTGTCTCAATTCTCATCATCTTCTCCCTGTAAAAGTTTCATCACCGTCCGCGTCGTTGCTCAAGTTTAAACGTGATCCTTAATGGCCCACATGCTGATAAGATAAGCTGGAGCTTTTGACTTTTTCTCTCGTATGGGACACACTTGCTAGAAACAACATGCAACACACGAGCTGAATTGCAATACGAGAAACAATCTAGGTTGCTATCAACATTATGATTCCTTCTAAATTTTAATATGCAGCATCTAATATACAAATTTTGTCACATTGTTAATGGGATTGATTTCATTAGAAGTCTGTTAAAAATACATTTGACAGCAATTTAATTTAAATGATGAAAAAATTTTCAGATAACTATATTTTCAAACAATTTTTGATGGAAAGTTTCATTTGAATTAAATATACAAAAGAATTGGAATATATTTTTTTAAAAATTTGCAAAAAAATTTTTTTATGAAATTTTCAATGAAACTTTAGAAAATTTGAACAGAAATTTTGAATATGGTAAAGAACATGTTGACATCAGACCAAAATTTATTTGAATACTTGTATAAAATGAAGAGAAAAATGACAAACCATTTGGTTCGGTACTTAAATTTTTGGATTAGTGATTAATACAAGAGAAACAATTCTCTTCTTTATTTTCCTTTATTTATGTATCCACAGATGCCAAGATTCAACTTATAATTTTTAGGATATCGAAAGTGGATGGCTATAATTTGTTAAGCAGCACCGGATATATCAATAGAGCCTGAAAATTTCACATATTGAATGGATACGAGAAGAATGCATTGTGCTGAACGGATATATATATATTTGACACTTCAGAAGAGGAGAATTGGTTAAGGGAACGGGGCCTGAAATCTCAGTTAAATGAATAATTAAACTGATCAAGATTGAAAGTTATGGCTTCGTTTCTAATTAATTGCAATCCTCTGCTTTTAATTTTATAGAAAGTAAATGTTGATATCACATACTTTGTAAAATACTTTCTAATATTTTACTTAATCTCCCTGGGCCTGTATCAGATACAAGTGCAACCGATGGAATTAAGAAGCTCAAATTATAAGGTTAAATTAAGAAGCTCAAATTAATTTGTAACATGCTTTTATAATTTTATCAGATATATCGAAGCAAAATGGAAAAGAACCCCACGGCTCCAGAAAAGAATGTTATGGAATATAAGCAGAGCAAATCTTGTACATATACGGTATTAGTCCATATACGTTTATTTGATTAACATAGCATAACACCCCGTACAAATTAAGATCAGGATTTCACTTTTCACTACTACAAAACATACATGATATAGCAAACCAGCATTTTATTTTAGTAGAACGATAGCATTTGTGCATGCTTAGCAACGTCCGCCATGGCCGCCATGCGAGCCACCACCATGGTGACCAGGACCGCCTGCTGGAGGACCATGGTGACCCGGACCACCTGCTGGAGGTCCATGCTGACCCGGACCACCTGCTGGAGGTCCATGGCCCCCCTCCGGGCCACAACCATGACCAGGACCGCCTGCTGGAGGTCCATGTTGGCCCGGACCACCTGGAGGAGGTCCATGCTGACCGGGACCACCTGCTGGAGGTCCATGGTGTCCACCGTGGTCGCCGCCCGGGCCACCTACTGGATGTCCATCATGGCCTGGTGGAGGTCCTTGGGGACAGGGAGGAGGCGGAGCCTGATGCTGATGAATCCCTGGTGGTGGAGGTCCGTGAGGATGATCGTGCATCTTATCTGCTGTTGTAGTTGGTATCGTTCTCTGCTTTGCTTCTTGCTGGTGCGGTGAAACGGTTTGAGAGGACTATTGGATTTATAGTAGTGCGGTCCTTGTTTTCATTATTTTTTGGCCAGAATGGTCCCAGACTTGCAGATAAGGTTATTACCATGAGAACTTTGGTCGGAGGTTGTTTAATGCATACCTTACACGTTGTTGACGTGACCATTTGTTGGGATATTTCCATTGGTATGTGGTTGTTATTCTCCATTGACATGATGAGGCCAACAACCTTATCTTTCTTAAGTTCTTTCTCAGAAAATGATTTTCATCTCTAAAATTTTATTAAGAATATATTTACAGTGTTTCCATTTATTCAGAAAATAATTAATCCATCATATTAAGCTGAATCTGAGTCTTTAATGCCAGCCCAAAATGTTTGTCTAGAGCTTTTTTTGCCCACTAATCACAAACCAATACAATGCGTCTAGGACAAGTATTCATGAAGTCGTAGCCTTGCAAGCCTGAGGAAACCGCTTAGCCCAAAAACAGCTCCTGTACATGAGCTTGAATCCCTCCAAATTAATTACTACGTGATTTTGTTTTGGCCAAGTGTTATATTCTATATGATATCAAATCCAGAAAACGTGCTAGCTAATTAAAAAAAATTGTGACATTGTTGTCTTGATGTATAAACTCATGACACTAAGATATCAATATAAATAGGTAACCACGTGACTCACTTGATGAATTCACAGTAACCGGAGCTTCAATGTCATGTATTGTGCTTTTGTAGTTTATCAAAATAAGTTCAAGTATTGCCCAATGTGGGAGTTGAGTTAATTATAGCTTATTAAGGTTCGAGGAGTATGTACGTGGTCGGTGAGGCATATTCGACTTACCTGCCATGCCTTTTGCTCAAATAATTGAGCATTTCCACAGACCAAAATGGAATAATATTCAGCCCTAAATTAAAAGGATTGTCAAAGAAAACCAAAATTACCAATTAAAAGCAATGAAACATCATAGTTCATGTATAGGACATGATCATAACAAAGCAAAAATAAACATGCCCACAACGTAAATAACATAGAGCAATATTTATTACTGTAGTAGTAATACTTTTTTATTACATCATATTTACTCGTCACTTAAGTAAAAATAAGATCAGAAAATAGGACCCTAAACACCAACTGGTTAAAAGAGCACATCAGTGAGGTAGCACAAACTATTTAATCCTACGTACCGCTGGCTACATAATTTTACATATGCATTAAGCCAATATGATTAGCAGTGGAGGGATTATGGACGCGGTTTGTGTGGCTCAGCAGGACCTGGTGGAGGCGCTCTGGGACCTGGGCCAGGTGGAGGGGCATGAGGACGAGGAGGTTCAACATGCGGTGGACCTGGAGGCGGAGCATGGGGTGGTGGGTGGTGGGGATGGTGGGGGTCTGGTGGTGGAGGATTATGCATCTTTTTCTTTCAATATTCTCCTATGCTGATTCTCTTTCAGATAGTGTGATGTGGCGTATACGAAGAGCTTGTGAATTTATAGTTGTAAATACCCCCAGGATCACTTAAGGTAACTTAAGCGAGAAGGTTTTTCATCTTTTACAACTACAAGTCAGACCCGCGTTTGGTTTCTGGTAGGTTTCTACCTAAATTTCAAGGAGTTTTCTGGAAGATAAAAGTGCCCTGCAGAAACTTCTTTGCAGTGCTGATGACACATTTCAGTGTGTTGCATTTCCCGTATGCAGTATCTACATCTAGTCTAGCTCCTAACAACGAGTGATATGATTAAGAGGAAATGGGTGCAATCGTCATGGACCATGACCAAAGCTCATCATTAGCCCATTAGCATCCAACTCCCATACTAATTTCCCCCTTTTGGGCCATATGACTAGTTTCTTTTCTTTTCTTTTCTACTTCTACTTAGCTTGCACTTTTTTTTCCCTCTTTTCTAGTGTAGCTTAATAAAAGTAGGCGCATGTACTTTGTTTTTCCTATGCTTTGCATAAAGATATAAGTATTAGATTCTAATACTATATATGATAAGTTTCAAATAAATTTTGTTATTGTTTAGTGATTTAGAAGATATTATTACATACTAAATTTGTATTGAAATTGTTATGAGCATATTAATTTCAACGTAAACATTTGAACTTGAGGCTGGAATAATAAGTCAAAAAATTAGCATAGGTAACTTAGTTTAGGGTGGGTCATAGGTGAGCGAGGCTAGCAAAGATGGGCTGGGCCGGAATGCCGGCTGCGCCACACTCTAGTCTCTGGCTGCGAGCGGATAACGTTTTTGCAACGTATACTACCGGCGCTGGTACTAGTGTAGTATGCTTTTTGAGTTTAGACTAGACCGGAGTCTATTTTCCTAACAAGAAAACGTCAATACTCCACTGCCAGTCTGCCAGCCATGGTTTCATTTTGAATTCTAAAGTCCAATGGCTGCCTCATCCGTTCCCCTTCATCACGTCGGTGGTTGCTTCAGCTATCCCCGCCGGGAAAGGGAATATCATCATGGACGTGGGTGGTCACCAACGCCAAGAGCCAGTTATCCTTTGAGACCCATTAATGCTTCAGTGGAAACTCCTTTTCCACTCTTTCAGCCTCCCCCACTTCAGCAATCTCCCTCTCAGGTAAATGCTCATTGGCTTATCAATTGAATACTTCTGTTCCTTTTTACTTTTGCTTTTGAGTTTTTAATACCTTCCCTTCCTTTGCTATTTTTGCCGTGTTCCTCACAGCTGGAGCCTGCCGACCCTGATTTCTACAAGATTGGTTATGTTCGAAGTATGAGAGCTTATGGAATAGAGTTTAAGGATGGACCTGACGGTTTTGGAGTCTATGCCTCCAAAGATGTTGAACCTCTGCGTCGTGCCAGAGTCTGTTTTTACCTTTTACCTTTTTATCTCTCACTCATTCTTTCCGTTTAGATATATCAAATTAACTTCTTTCCATTCTCATACTCATCACTTCCTGCCTGCATCACCAATTTCGTGTGTTTTTTATTTTGTATTTGCTTCCTAACGAATGGCATACTGTATTCTACTAGTTATAATATTCCAGAATGATATTTTTGTGTTTGGTAACTAAGCTTCTGCACTTGACTGAACAGGTTATCATGGAAATACCTTTAGAATTGATGTTGACAATAAGGCAGAAGCAGCCATGGATGTTTTTCCCCGATATAGTGCCAATAGGTCATCCCATATTTGATATAATAAACTCAACCAATCCTGAGGTAACTGAAATTTTCCTAGATTTCGAACACTTATTTATCCTCGAAGAATTATGCATTCCTTATTCAATTTGGTGAATGCACTAGCACACTATTTAAAACTTTTACAATAACACTAGTCCTTTTGTTCTTTCATTGTAATTTATGGGTATTTCTCTTGGCAGACCGATTGGGATCTGAGATTGGCATGCCTTCTTTTGTATGCATTTGATAGGGATGATAACTTTTGGCAACTATATGGTGACTTCTTACCTAGTGCAGATGAGTGCACTAGCTTGCTTCTTGCTACAGAGGTGTGACAAATTGGAAGATGCGAAGCAACAATCATTTCAATGTTTATTTTCTTGCTTTTACTTTGTTTTGAGTTCTTCATTTAATTTTTTGGCTAAATTACATTTTTGGTCTTCAATAAAATGAGGGGGGAGGGAGATATAATTTAATGAGGGCATAGAAGCATTGGATATGGTAGTTCAACGGCAAAGGATTTCAATTGTTGAATGTCAAATATATGCACACACACACATACAATTCATAATGTTGTGGAGAACTTTAATTTTGGACAAACTGTTTGTTAGCCTTGCTTTTCATAATTGTAAGAGTCACTTATTAGGAAGCAACTTGCTGTACTCACAACTTGCTCCATTCATGCAGGATGACCTCTCAGAACTGCAGGATCCTGGCCTTGCTTCAACTATGAGAAAACAACAACAAAGAGCATTAGAATTTTGGGAAAAGAACTGGGTATAAGCTACCTGTCTATCATATATGGAACTAAGAATTTTCCCTCTCACCATCCTCTCATATGTTTCAAGAAGTTCTTGCTTACTTTAATGATAAATTGTTTGTGTGCTTAACCTCACTCAGCATTCTGGAGTTCCCCTGAAAATAAAGCGCCTTGCTCGTGATGCTGAGAGATTCATTTGGGCTGTTAGCATTGCACAGTCACGGTGCATTAACATGCAAGTTAGGATTGGTGCACTAGTTCAAGATGCAAATATGCTAATTCCTTATGCTGGTAATCTTCCTACATGAGGCTCCTTGTGATGTTGTCAATGTATTTCTTGTCTGTAATGGTCAATCATAAACTAATGCAGGGCCTGGTAAGATTTTACTTATCCTTTTTTTTTCTTTCAGACCATTCTGTAAACCAGTATTCCTTCATTTATTGTCCTCTTCTTTGTCCTAAATGTCTTTGGCCTGTTTTGCATCAGTTAATACCTCCCTGCCTTTTCTAAACTTTGACTGCCTTCACGTTTCCTTTAAATTATTATTTATCTGAGCTGTCTTATATCTTAATATGCTTTTCATGTATTTATTTGTCATGGCAGATATGCTAAATCATTCATTTCAGCCAAATTGTTTTCTCCACTGGCGTTTTAAGGATCGCATGGTTGAGGTGATGATAAATGCCGGACAGAGGATCAAAAAAGGAGATGAGGTATTGGTATTCCATGTTATCTTTTGAATTCTAATTTTGTTGAATTATTGGAGTGAATGGTCTTGGTCCAAGGGGAATTCTTCACTAACAAGGGAGGTCCAACTACCATTATTTGTAGTTTTTTCCCAGAAACATGAACACACCTGTGCAGAACCTAGTGGAGTCTTTTGCCAGTACTAGCTTAATTCATCCAAGTTTATACTCAATGAAATTTGCAACTTTTAGGTGAATAATTGGTTGTTATCTTTTCAGGATTTTTCACATTTCTCTCTTCTCTATGGTTAATTGGCCATTGTCAATATCAGTCTGTCTCAAATATCCTAGACTTTCTTCTTTATAGATTTAAAATTAAAAATCCGATTATGTGATGCACCTTTTAAAATCTAATCAAATGTGTTGGAGTCTCTTGTGGCTATTGGAGCTTATGTAAATTTTGCTTGAAATTATGACTTACTCAGATTTAATACCCTTCTTTGGGCCAAAATATGCCGCCTTCTTGTTGTCCTTGCTATATACCTTGTAAAGCCATCAACCGAATTAGGTCCTAACGATGCTTTTTATTTACATTTTGGGGTTTGTATCCACAATTCCATAAATTTTGGCAGATGACGATCAATTATCTGAGTGGACAGCAGAATCATATGCTCATGCAACGATATGGCTTCTCTTCAGCTGTGGTAATTAGCTCCAATCTTTAATTTTTGATCTGAATATGTAAAGCTGTTTTATATTAACCTGATTTAACAGAATCAGGAAAAAATCTGACGTCCTCGCAAATAAAGCAAAAAAACATTCATCTTGTAATCATATCTATAAGTCAGTTTTGCAAAAAATTAACTCATGAGGCTTGACCATTGCAGAACCCGTGGGATTTAATACCATTCTCTGGAAATGCACATATTCACTTGGATTCTTTCTTGTCAGTCTTCAATATATCTGGTCTTCCTGAAGAGTATTATCATAACAGTATGCGTCATTTTAACTTTTTAGAACTTTTGGAATGAGAATGGTAGTTTTATATGCATAATTCAGCACCTTAAGCATTACAAATTTTTATCAGGTCAGTTAGCAGATAATGGAGATAACTTTGTCGACGGGGCAGTCATAGCCACTGCACGAACATTGCCCACATGGTCAGATGGTGATGTTCCTCCAATCCCTAGCATAGAAAGGAAAGCTGTGAAGGAGTTACAGGAGGAATGTCAGCAGATGCTTGCACAGTTTCCTACAACTTCTGAGCAAGACCAGAAGTTTCTAGGTGAACATATTTCTGTCTTAAATGGGTGGAATCAACAGTCCTTATGCTTGATCCATATTAGAATGTTCAGAATTTTAATTCCTTGAAAAATAATGCGTTCAAGTTTTCATGGTTAAAGTGCGGTTTAAGCTGGCAATATGAAAACTTCTGCTAATAGTTTATTACCATTAGAATTTTAAGATCTGCTACTTATCTTCTGCTAAAATTTAATTACTATCAAAATTGCAGTACTTTAAATTTGAAATCTGAATTATTAGTTCAAAAAAGCTCTAAATCTTCCGCCTTTTCAGTTTTTAGGTATTATGTTGATGCCAATTTTCACTAGCTCTGAGGATTTATACGGTTGTTGAAATTAGAGAAAACTTGTTGTGGAGGCTGGGGATTGAAATGGCCTCTATAAGCATAAAAAGTGTTTTAACTTTAAAATAATGCATGATCATCTTGAACATGGCTAAATTTTATTCGAGTGTTTTTTGGATATATGATGCTGTCTTCTTCACCCCTTAATTTTCTACCAACAGATTCTCTGCCTGAAGCAAGGACGCTTGAAACTGTGATTAAGTATGTGATTTTGACATAACATACTTCTTCTCATGCATTCAGGTTTTAATTCTTAAGTACAGACTGAGTTGAAGTCACTCTTATTCTTACATATGCAGGTACAGATTGCACCGGAAATTGTTCATAGAGAAGGTCATCCAGGCATTGGACATCTATCAAGAGCGAATATTGTTTTAAATGAGTTTCGACTTCATAGGATCGCAGACAGTTTTGTTCAAGAGCCGATGTCAAAAAGCCAATAAATTGCTAATTTAGAAAGAATGATGAGTAGTTGGGAAATTTTGTGAATGCAGAAAATATTATGTCAATCTATCCAAAAGATAAGGTATCCATTTTTCTGTTTCTTCTTGTTCACCCCATCTTATCTGTCTGTATCTTTAGTCATACTTGGATCGTTGATTATTAAGAAGCGGTAATGGAAGCATAATTGGATTAACTGGATATATAGTTTCATCTGAACTTCCTCATTGGTCCATTACAGTAAACGGTTGGGAAAGAATATTGATTGCTAACTGGATTTTCACTAAGTGGTAGATTTGATTAAAAGGCAATTAGCCCCTAGCAAAGAAGCACTCATCTTTATTTGTTTATTGCATTCCATCAATTTTTGTATATTCAAAATATCATTTGTCATTTTATAATCACTAGGATGGTGCCCGTAGCTATGCTACGAAAAAAATCACAAAAAATATTAATTATGTTAAAGTTGATTTCAATTTGGTACTTTTAAAAGAGTTTGTAGAGAAAGCAATATTGTATTAGTCAACTGCATGAATGTCCGGTTTTTACTGATAGAGGAAAAAATAAACTGGTATTAATTGAAAATAATTATTTGCTCTGGTTTCAATTATCGGAAACTTGCATCTACATATATGATTATAAAACAGTTGAATATTAAGAAATGAGAGAGTATATAACATATACTATTGGCAGATTAAGATAAACAGTTGTACAATATAAGACAATCGTATAATATAAAGATTTTATCAATATAAAATAGTTACTAATTTATAATAATATATCTTTTATATATAAAATGAATGGTTAAAGATTGTCAAATTTAGTTGATTTATTTGTTCAATGATGATATGTGCTATGTATATTAAGAAATGAATAAACCTTATTGATTTTTTTATTTTATTTAATGAATTGAATGAATATTTATTGAAATTTAAACATTCATGTCTAAAAGAGATGTCTAAATACTATAAATTCAAGTTCATGTAGAATAAGAGAATATAAAAAAAATAATAATTGTATTTGATAAATATTAAATGAATCTATCCTCTAGGTATTAAAAGTTGAAAATTATTGTTTTCAAGTATTTTTTTTACTGAAATAAATAAAAAAAAAACCCTTCAAATGTAAAAAAACAACGTAACTTTGACATAAGGTGTAAAAAAAAAATTAATTCAATTGATAATGATAACCAATTGACCTAATTAGTTATTTTATTTAAAACAGAATTTATCCAAAAAAAGACGACAATCCTATCAAAGATTATTAGATATATAATAAAATATTAAAAAAATGAACAAAATAATATTATATTATTTTAGCCTTTAAAAAGGTCAAAATTCCAGAATTCTCATCTTCTTCAGCCGTCCAAACCAGTAG